>NC_064854.1:119171612-119471612 GCF_024139225.1 Suncus etruscus | reverse complement strand
TGAAAGTCCCAGTTGAATCATCTGTTGAGACGATAGTATAAAATACGTAGATGCTGCAAGAAATCAGATACTAGTGAGGTGTATTTCTTTCTTTTTTTTTTAAATTTATTTAAACACCTTGATTACATACAAGATTGTGTTTGGGTTTCAGTCATGTAAAGAACACCACCCATCACCAGTGCAACATTCCCATCACCAATGTCCCAAGTCTCCCTCCTCCCCACACGACCCCCGCCTGTACTCTAGACAGGCTCTCCATTTTCCTCATACATTCTCGTTATTAGGACAGTTCAAAATGTAGTTATTTCTCTAACTAAACTCATCACTCTTTGTGGTGAGCTTCCTGAGGTGAGCTGGAACTTCTAGCTCTTTTCTCTTTTGTGTCTGAAAATTATTATTACAAGGGTGTCTTTCATTTTTCTTAAAACCCATAGATGAGTGAGACCATTCTGCGTTTTTTCTCTCTCTCTCTCTGACTTATTTCACTCAGCATAATAGATTCCATGTACATCCATGTATAGGAAAATTTCATGACTTCATCTCTCCTGACAGCTGCATAATATTCCATTGTGTATATGTACCACAGTTTCTTTAGCCATTCGTCTGTTGAAGGGCATCTTGGTTTTTTCCAGAGTCTTGCTATGGTAAATAGTGCTGCAATAAATATAGGTGTAAGGAAGGGGTTTTTGTATTGTATTTTTGTGTTCCTAGGGTATATTCCTAGGAGTGGTATAGCTGGATTGTATGGGAACTCGATTTCCAGTTTTTGGAGGAATCTCCATATCGCTTTCCATAAAGGTTGAACTAGATGGCATTCCCACCAGCAGTGGATAAGAGTTCCTTTCTCTCCACATCCCCGCCAACACTGTTTATTCTCATTCTTTGTGATGTGTGCCATTCTCTGGGGTGTGAGGTGGTATCTCATCGTTGTTTTGATTTGCATCTCCCTGATGATTAGTGATGTAGAGCATTTTTTCATGTGTCTTTGGGCCATTTGTATTTCTTCTTTGTCAAAGTGTCTGTTCATTTCTTCTCCCCATTTTTTGATGGGATTAGATGTTTTTTTCTTGTAAAGTTCTGTCAGTGCTTTGTATATTTTGGAGATTAGCCCCTTATCTGATGGGTAGTGAGGCATATTTCTAAGGAAGAATAGTGAATGAAGAAGATTCTAAACCTAGTTTCTAAAACTAGTGGGCAGTTGACTAAGAAAACTTAGATACTGGACCAAACTAGAGAGTACGGCAATGGTGGTCTGACAGATTTGCTGGTGTACAGCTTCAAAATTTTTTTTTTTTGGAAGGGTGGTTAGACAGCACAGAGGCTTTGGAAGGATTGGATCACGGAGTAGAGCATGAAAGAGGCGGGTGTTCCAGTGAACTTCCTAAATGGCCCATGTAGCAGCTGTTCTATATACAGAGACATCCTCAGGATCAAATCTGCCGTGAAGGGTCCTCAGAATTGTGCATTAAGTTGTGCTGCAGAAACTTGAAGGGTTTACTTAGATCCTGGGAGAAAATTTCAGATCAAAGTAATTTGAAGGCAGTGTTTCCCAAAGTGGGCAATATTGCCCCCTATAGAGGGTAGGCCTGCTAGAATTATGTTGTTAGAAAGGAGGGGGGTGGGGAATTCTATTTGTTCATTTAAAGAATGTAAATTTTCAGGAAGGTGTTGAGTAACTTATTTCTGAAAAGGGGGCCAGAGGCCAAATGAGCTCAGGCAAATTCCGAGTCCCAGGAAAGTCCAATTCTAGTTTTCATTGATCCCAAGTCCTAAAGGTGAGAGAAAGATTAGATACTTTATTTGTAAATTTATTTGTAAATTTACTTTATTGTAAATTTATGATTTAAAAGTAAAAGAATTGAGAATTTGATAAAGATTGGCAAAATGTATATAAATTCATGATCCAATACACATCGCAACAAAAATCATGTAGCTTATAAAGATGTGAAGTGTTAGGTTACAACTTATTTTACTCAAAACAAAGATCATCCCAGGTTTCTTTGTACCTGTTTGTTTACAACTTGGTTTCACTCAAAACAAAGGTTTTCTATGTAAACCTGGGCAGGACAGGCTTAGGATAGCTGCCCCACCTGGAGGTGGTCCCTGTACTCAATAAAAACAGTTCTGGTAGGCAGCTTGGTGGAAATACGAGGTAAAAAATGGCCAGACTATATATGTCTGACCTTCAGCCTGGTCTGGATTATTTCATGCACAGCCCTGATTCAGTTTCATTCACCAGGGTTTGGAGATATGTGACATAGGGTGAATAACTCAAAGATCATGAAAAAGATGATCTGATCATCTACAGCATGGGCTAATATACAGTTTTATATTAAAGCATAACATAGCTACAGACACCTCCCCTTTCAGTCATATAATCAAAATGTAATATTTTCTATTTTAAAATATGTCCAATCCCAGTAAGTACTTTCATAATGCAGCAACAATGATAATTGACCACAATAGACCTTTTGAAGTTTGCTTTGCTGGAACTCACTGACTAGTTTGCTGGAAAGTAATTTTTCAGGCAAGAAATAAAAAAATTGTGATCTGACCTTGTGAGAACTCCAAGTTATTCAGGCATATCAACAAGCATGCACACACACGCGCGCGCGCGCGCACACACACACACACACACACACACACACACACACACACACACACACACACACATGGATGAAACCATTGCACTATGGGAATTTTAAGTCTTGGATGATCCATCTTCATTTCCAAGATATTCACCTGAATTGCTACCCAGCAAAATGAAGACAATGGTAGACTATCCATTTTACAATGCTCACACAGCTGTCAAAATGCTTCAAGACTCCTTTCCTAAACCTGTCCCTATTCTTCCATACATTCAAAAATGCATGCTTTGTGGCAAGCTTGGAACACTTATTCTGACCAGGCCCTCCCTCCTCTGCTCTAACTTACCCTTCTGCCCTGGGTCCCTTCTGCTTTGTTTTCCCTCTTTCACACTGCAGTCAACTCTCCTGTTTATCTAGAAACTACTTACTTTATTTGTCCAACAAACCCTATTTACTCTGCAAAAATCATTCTGGGTTTTTATTCTTCTAGGAAACTCCTGATACCCTGGGCTAACTATGCTTTCACAGTGCCTGCAGCTAAAGCCTGGAGGTTTTTCATTTATGCAGGCTGGAATTTTTTTCCCTTAGCGTTAGTCATTTTGTATTTTGAGCCTATAGTGCAAAACGAATAGTTCATCTGTTCCCTCTGTCCTCTCCCCCACAGACATACAGATGTTTTGGTTCATTCTTTTGCTCTAAGAATCAATTAAATCAAAATCTCATGCATTTACCCTGACCTTTGGATCAGGCTCTGTGTAGCTGGGTAGACCACAGAGAAGGAATAGATTCTATAAATCAACACTTCTTTTGGTCAAATATATTTAAGAGAAGGAAGAAACTATACTAAGATGTGATGATAGGGTTTCTTTCTCCCTATGTGCTTCTTCCACATTTTATGTTCTCATCAGCAGATGATCTGGTGCTGTCTAAATGAGTCAGATGAGAATTGGATCATTCATTTATTTCAGTAAAATTAGTAAGGTGGAATATGTGGTAGGATACTCCATGAAGTAGAAACTAGCAGTTCATTTCTAGGAAATTTCACTTTAACTTTAGATCTTATGTTGGTATAGATCTTACTATAGACTTTATTTTAGTATAGATTTTTTTTGTTATTCATACCTTTTAAATCAAAATTTTCATTCCAAATTTGATACCAAAGGGCTTATCAGAGATGCTTGTCTAGGAGTCAATGCTTTCTACTGAAGAGCTGAAAATAGCATAAAGTCTAAAAGTAAGTCCTGGTTAAATAAGTTCTAGTATATTCAAATGGCATACTCTATGTCAACATTAAAAGTTATTAGAGAGAACTGGAACACAAACATTACAATGCTAGGTAAGAAAAATGTATAATATGCTTTGTTCACAATTTCAACCACCACCACAATTAAGAAATCTAGAAATAAAGCCAGAGAGATAGCATGGAGGTAAGGCATTTGCCTTGCATGCAGAAGGACGGTGGTTCAAATCCTGGAATCCCATATGGTCCCCTGAGCCTGCCAAGAGCAATTTCTGAGCATAGACCCAGGAGTAACCCCTGAGTGCTGCTGGGTGTGACCCAAAAACCAAAAACCAAAAAGAAAGAAAAAAGAAGTCTAGAAATAAGCATTTAAAAGTGGTTGTTGATGTTTTGTCATTTTGAGAAAGTTTTGATTTTATTGTTGCTATTCTTCTCTATATTTTTTGTAATAATATGGAAATATTTTAAGCATATAAGGTATGAATCGGAGGAGTAGCAACTACTAGTTCTCTGCTTTGTGCCGCAAAAATTAATTCTTGGTTGATTATGGCCCACAAAATGAAACAATTTTGAAATGAGAAGATAGAAGACCCTTTCAATGTCAAGAAAGGATGTCACTTCAAGGTATGGAAGTCTGTCTTCAGCAGGATGTGCATTCATTAAATATAGCTGCCTAGCAGACATGGCCAATCCCAGGACTATAAAGATGGGATTTTCAATGGCCAGTCCTTGGATCATTGCCAGGTTTACAAGTATTAAAAGGTTAAAAACACTGGCCTATCATTTTGGTAATAACTGCTGGTTTGTGGACTAGTATGTAAGCAGGTGCTAGTTCTCTTGAATAAAAATGTCATACATTTTTTTTTATTGTTGATGCAAGTCAGCAATAGGTGGATTTGACTGAAAATTCTATTCACTGTTGGATTGATTCATTCAACTGTAGTCAGGTGCCAGGTTAGCTGAGGCTAGCTATTGGTAGGGCCAATAGCTATCTTTCTCACCAACATAAGGTCTAATCAGAGCTCATTATCATGGCAGTTAGCAGGTTCTGAGAAAGAATATCAGGTTTCTGTGCTCGGAACTGGCAGAATATGACTTTCACTCCATTTCCTGGGCTAAACCAAGGGTTTAGGTTGGGGATTTAGCTCAAGTAGTATAGTATGTGCCTAGCTTCTATAAATTCCATGCACCAACTAGCAATGCTGAGCACAGTGTTTCAACCTGCATTTGCCTGCCTGTGTTGCCTGGTCAGTCTGGCATTGCCAGAGAGGCATCAGGGAAATGGACCAACCACTCACCCTGTCAAAACTTCTGTGTGTGGTCCCTTACAAAAAAAAAAAGATAAAGATAAATTTCTCCTCTTGATAATAGTGCAGTCATTTGTATCACTTACCATAAATGACTGTAAAGCTTTTGAATACATTGAACTTTAAAATTGCCATATGAAAAATAATGTCTTGCTGTGTATCAATTTTATTTTTAGAAACACATTTAAAAATAAAAAAAATTTAAGATGCTACACTGTAAAATAAGTCCCACATTGTTAAGTTAATTCCTACATGCTGTGTTTCCACCCCAGGCCGATGGGTCTGAAGCAGGGAGGGTAGCCATGAAAAATTAATAAACAAGCCAGTCAGGAGAAAATCATGAATTCAGAGACTTCTCCTTCATGGTCTCTCAGTACACATTATGCCAAAACTGACTTTTCTGTATTATCCCAGTCCAAAATCCACCTGTCGAGAGGAGGGTAGAGTGATCCAAGTGGGCTTTTACATATTAAAGGGATAGGTTTAAAAGAAAGAGGAAGATGGGGGTAACATCTTTGTTTTGGGTTAATAGGTGGGTGTCATTTTCACTAGACTAAATCCATTATTATTTAAAAGAGACAAAACATGAAAGATAGCATCTGTTTAAAAAAAAATCTAAACTCAGGGCCGGAGAGATAGCATGGAGGTAAGGCGTTTGCCTTTCATGCAGAAGGTCATCGGTTCTGATCCCGGTGTCCCATATGATCCCCTGTGCTTGCCAGGAGCAATTTCTGAGCATGGAGCCAGGAGTAACCCCTGAGCACTGCCGGGTGAGACCCAAAAACGAAAAAAAAAAAAAAAAATAAACTCTTTTTTTTTTTTTTTTTTTTTTTTTGGTTTTTGGGCCACACCCGGCCGTGCTCAGGGTTACTCCTAGCTGTCTGCTCAGAAATAGCTCCTGGCAGTCACGGGGACCATATGGGACACCGGGATTCGAACCAACCACCTTTGGTCCTGGATCGGCTGTTTGCAAGGCAAACGCCGCTGTGCTATCTCTCCGGGCCCAAAAACTAAACTCTTACTTTCAAAAATTAGTAGTGTAGATAAGGTGCTTGCCTTACATGTGACTAACTGCTGGTTCAGTCCCAAGTATGTTCCCCCTGGGCAAAGAACCAGGAATAAGCTCTGAGCACAGCCAAGTGTAGCTCAAAAACTAAAACAAACAAAACGAAAAATGAACACCTAACTTACTTAAAGAAATTATTAGGTCAATAAGTTTCTTAAAACTGAATGCCTTTCTCTTCAAGCAGGTGTGTTTAAAAAGACAAACAATGAAGTCCTTCAATGTCTACGAAGGAACCCACCCGCTAAAATCATATTCCAGGTGCTTATCTTATGTACAGAATAAAGTATGTATCTTAAAAACTAAATATTTATTTCTCTAATGCTTCTCTTTTCAGAAAGATCATTGAAATACAGGAATGGGAGTGGGGTAGGGTGTGTGTTTGTGTGTGGAATTGTTCTCTTTTTGAAGCAGAAAAAATGAAGGAAATTGGTTCCCTTCTGTCTTCAGGACGGATGTGGCACACAAGAAGAAACTGAGTCCTTAGACAGACCTAGAGATACTCTATTTTTTTTTTTTCTGAACTAATACTTGAGTTCTATCTCACCCTTCTATATGATACTGGATAAATACATGCCAAACACCACTCCAAGGTCATGCTTGAAGAACTTGGGGTCAGACTACACAGTGAATTAGGGTAAGTAAATCATGTCCCTGAACTGAGTGAAAAGAGGATGAGGTTTCTCAAAGACATAAATATAAATTCAACTCTCTGGGCTGTTGGGAGCCTGTTAGGTGTCTCCAAAGGATTAAATTACTTTCCTCTCAGCTGAGGAAAGTAGCTCTCGTGCCAGGCTGACTTATTCCCACAGCATCAAAATGAAAGAAAATGACAGAGAGAGGGGATAGGGAATGCAGATGCCTCTTTCATTCTGCCCTCCCTTCACAAGTACCCACCACACCAGCCAATATCCTGGCATAGTCAGGTTTGAACTAAAAAAAACCTTTATATAATGAATCTATTGGCTAGTGAGTCACTTCCTACTTTGAAAAACCAACCTAGATAACAGCTGAGAACCAGTGTGGTCTTTTTAGCCAGCCTTGCATAGCAGTTTCCTGTCAAAGTCTGTGTGGGAGTGGGGAGAGGAGGATGTAAGAGGTGTGACAGAATACACACCTCTTTGACCCCCTGCTCTTAGATCAAGTCTCTGAGTTCTGTGAGGTGAGATAGGATGGACAAGATTGGGCATCATTGGTATCCATCTCTTCTCCGAGAGGACCTGAAGCAGTTCAGCAATAAACATGCAGCAGCATGTATGATCCTTATGATCCTTGTTCTAGGCTAGAGAAGCCTTGATGTATGTAAGGCCTGGAAGACAGAAACCAGACACAGAGAGCTGGAGCCTATGGAGGAGCTGCCAAAGCAGGGCCCTTATCTCAAGGGTCAGATGCAGTTGGGCATTATCTATGGACACACTAAAATATCTGAGGAACTTTCTCAGAGACTCAGTGCACAGTAAGGCTGTTCAGGTTTGAAACTGACACACAAGATCAGTTTTGCAAGGATGACTCTATGATCACTGGGAGAGACTCTGCAGTCTAGAAGTTCTCTTGATGGGGCCCCTTTTTGATACCTGTCTCCTTCTATGTAAAGTTTAGTCATTTCTAGTAATTTGGTATTGCAAATGTCTCCAAGGTTGCTTGCTTCTGCAAACCACAGAAATAACCTACCCATCCTCCACTTTGAACTGTGCGTGTTACAGAGACCACTGTGGTTCTTTCCTAAAGATCAAGGGCGCCCCCAAGGTGGAAATCTGTTGATTCACTGAAGTGCTTTCCGGAACAAAGTAATGGAGAAATTCGAAGGATTCCAAGAAAAAACAAACAAAAAAAACAATGACTAGAAATTTCAGAAACAATACAATTTAATCTTAGAGTTTTCTTGGCCAATTTCAACCATGCAAGACCCATTTCAAACACATCCTCTTCCATGAAATTTTCCATGTGTTCTCCCTAATTTCCTAAGATCTGGCCCACCTCCCACCATTTTCCCTAGCCTAGAGACAGTGTACCTTGCTTTATGGCACCCTCATATATGAATAAGTAAAGGTGATACTTTTAAAAATTATTTTCTGTCTTCAAAAGCTAAAAAGAAGAAAATTGAAATCAATTTAAATTTAACCAAAAATTAGTGCCCAACCTTAGTGGACTTTTTTCCCATTCTTAGTCCTGTACATTTGGTATTAAATTTTCAAAAAAGAATAAAAACAGACTGAGTGACCATGTTTCTTGATAAACCATTTTGTCCATATAATATTATATACATTTGTGTTGTGCTACATCATAGTGGTGCAACTGGATCACAGTCTTTGAGCAGTAGAGCATAAAACTGAACACTCTGAGTTGAAAGTTATGCTGGTGACCTTGAGCGTATCATTGAATCTCTTTGAGATTCAGGCTCCTTTTTCATAAGATAGGGCTATCCCTCACTGTATTAATTAGAATATTAAACACTTGTAAAACTCTAAGAATAATATTTGGTACTTGTAACACTATATGCTAAGCATTTACTAGTTATCTTGACTTTGAAACTATCCTGTAGAGTTGATTTAAGATGAGGCTATTCTGTAAATGATTATCTATAATTTTTTCTTAAGATACATAGAAATTGGACTTGTTAGCGAGTAGAGGGGTTAAGACACTTATGCTTACATGCAGCCAACCTTAGTTTGTTCAGCAGCAACTCATAGAGGCACCTGAGCATCACCAGTAATGATCCTTGAACCTAGAGCCATTAGTAAGCCCTGAGCACTTCTAAGTGTGAACCAACACAAACAAACAAAATATAGGTAAGTGGAAGTTCTGGCTTATTGTATTGGAATATTTACTGTTTTTACTGTATGTCAAATGTCCTTTTGTGGACATAGACTCACTTGAGATAATCATCAATGACAATCCCAATACAAACACCCACTCACTTTGTTAGCAATGTTCCTTAAACACAAGAGCAAAAGTAGCTTGCTACTCAGATGACACAATATATATATATATATATATATATATATATATATATATATAATTTATATACATAAACTCAGAGATCTAGTTCCACTTGCAGATTGACAGAGATAATAAATTAAGAGACAAGGTGACAAGCTTACTAGCAACAAGCCAACAGGTTGTGAAAGACGTCAGATTTTCTGTCCTAGAGATCATTCATGCTCTTAAGGAGCAGGCTATATAGAGAAAAGTAAAAACTTATTCTCTCTTTCTTTCCTTCTTCCTTTTTTTCCTTCCTTCTTCCTTTCTCTTTCTTTCTTTCTCTCTCTTTTTTCTTTCTTCCTTCTTTCTTTCTTTCTTTCTTTCTCTCTCTCTTTCTTTCTTTCTTCCTTCCTTCTTCCTTCCTTCCTCCCTCCCTCCCTCTTTCTTTCTTTCTTTCTTTCTTTTCTTTCTTTCTTCTTTCTTTCTTTCTTCTTCTTTCTATCTTTCTTTCTTTCTTTCTTTCTTTTCTTTCTTTTCCTTTCTTTCTTTCTTTCTTTCTTTCTTTCTTTCTCTTCTCCTTCCTTCCTTCCTCTCTTCCTCCCTCCCTCCCTCTTCTTTCTTTCTTTCTTTCTTTTCTATTTCTTCTTTCTTTCTTTCTTTCTTTCTTTCTTTCTTTCTTTCTTTCCTTTCTTTCTTTCTTCTTTCTTATCTTTCTTTCTTTCTTTCTTTCTTCTCTCTTCTTCTATTTCATCTTTCTTTCTTCTTTCTTTCTTTCTTTCCTTTCTTTCTTTCCTTTCTTTCTCTCTCTCTCTCTCTTTCTTTCTTCTTTCTTTCTTTCTTTCTTTCTTTCTTCTTTCTTTCTTTCTTTCTTTCTTTCTTTCTTTCTTTCTTTCTTTCTTTCTTTCTTTCTTTCTTTTCTTTCTTTCTTTCTTTCTTTCTTTCTTTCTTTCTTTCTTCTTTCTTTCTTTCTTTCTTTCTTTCTTTCTTTCTTTCTTTCTCTCTTTCTTTCCTTCCTTTTTTTTCTTTTGGTTTGGGCTACACATAGCAGTACTTAGGTTCTCCTCCTGCTCTGTGCTCTTAAATTACTCCTAGTGGGCTCAGGGGCCAAAGAGTACCAGGGATTTATATCCAGGTTGGCTGTATGCAAGGCAAGCACCTCCCCTGCTGTATTATATCTCTAGTCCCTTTTTCCTATTTTCCTTGAAAATGGAAACTTAATTCAAATGGTCTGGTTTCTTTCTTATTTATTTATTTATTTATTTATTTATTGTCACACCTGGCAGTTGTTCAGGGTTACTCCTGGCTCTATGCTCAGAAATTGCTCCTGGCAGGCTCAGGGGACCATATGAGATGCCGGGATTCGAACCACCGACCTTCTGCATGTAAGGCAAACCCCTCCCTCCATGCTTTCTCTCCGGCCCTGTCTGGTTCCTTTAATCAGTATTAAATATATAAAAACAACTGGGAAATATGTGGGAATTAAGTTGATTTAAAATTCTCCCTGCTCTTCAAAATCTAATGAGCATGAAAAAGGCTTTTCTTTGTTATTGTTTTGTTTTCCAAAAAGACAGAGCCAGAGAGATAGTGCAGAGATTAAGGAACTTATCTGGCAAGCCACAGACCCTGGTTAGAATCATAGCACTGTACATAATCTCTGAGCACTGCCAGAAGAAATCCTTAAGCACAAAGCCAGGAGCACGTCCTGAGCATCGAAGGATGTTGCTTCAGAAACAAAAAAGAAACAAACAAACAAAAAAAAAGTCGGGCAAAAGTATTCCCGCAACTCTCAGACCAAGAAAGAAGAAAATGTCACAATATTCTGCTTTGCAAAGGACTGTTAAAAGCAGAACTAGAAAACTCTTGAAATCAAGTGGCTAGCCCTTCATAAACAATATGGATGAGAGAAGAGGCAGCAAGAGAGTGTGGGCTAGAAGCTGAGTAGTCAGGTTCTAAGAAGTCCTACTTAACTTTTTAATTTTAAGGAAGTATATGAGAAAGTCCGTTTCTAAGATGAAAATCTTTCCTACCAACATATAAAATAAATTGAGGTGCTGGAGTGACAAACAGTTGGTAAATATTTTTCCTTGTATGAAGCTGACCTGGGAGGGAGAGAAACTGGGGCTATTGATGGAGGAAAGTGGTCAGTGGTGAAGGAGTTGGTGTCGAAACCTTTATGACTAAAACTAAATCTTGAATAACTTAGTAATTTTGAAATTCGGTGAATCAAGAAAAAAAAGGAAAAGGGGGCAAGAAAAGCATTGGTTATAATTGCTTTCATATGGTAAAAATTAATAAGTAAGGTTAGAATAATACAGTTTTATAGCTTTTTTCACTGAGTATTTGACCTAAAAATTATTCCATATTGTAGAAACACCCATAAATATTACTCAAGAACTCTGTAATGTTGTTGACTCTTACATATTTTACTTATTTTTTTATTATTGGATATTTTCCCCCAATTTTCAATATTCTAAGTAACATGTCAACAAGCTAATTTGTGTCCTCCCATGTTTTCCAGGACAATCTTCCCTGGCATCCCACTGTATACCCCATAAATAACTAGGAAATATTTTGATGGAAATTAATCTTGTTTTAATAGTAGATTAATGAGCTAGAAAAATACCACATCACATAATTTTATTGTTATGACACATTAGGTTAAAATTATAATTTTATCCACAAATTTAAGAAACATGAACATTTGGGTAATCTAATTATTTCCTATGCTATTCACATTGAAAACATTCTTATATGTCTCAGAAAACAAACTTCACTTAAAAATGTATCTGAACTAATATCTAATTACCTTTTAAGATAACAACCAGTTACATTGATCAAATCCTGTCATTTTCAAATTTTATTATTGTTGCTATTGAAATGGTTGGAATTGCTACAATGAACAGGGTTGCATGTGCTTTGTGCTAGGCTCATATTCTTGATCTCTGCTATTTGTACATTTGGATTCAATGCTCACCATAATTATATTCTTGGCTGTTGTGTTTTAGCACAGCTGTGGGCCACCACTTTGGTTATAGTGAGACAGAAATTAGACACTGTTATTTCAGGGATCATAAATGGCAGTTCCACCAGGATCAACACAGCATGTGGGATTATTCTGGGATCAAACTCTTTATATATATATATATGTATATATATATATATATATGTATTTATTTAACACCATGATCACAAGCATGTTTGTAGTTGGGTTTCAGTCATAAACACAATACCCCTCTTCACCACTCTTGGCTTCACAACTGCACCTGCAAGGTGATTACTTTACCCCTTAGTATCCCCGGGGCCCCCTCAACTCTCTTGATAGAAAACATGTTGAAATAAGACAGACATGCAAGGATGAATCAATTCATGAAAGCTGTGAATACGAAAGAGGGCAGCAGACCAAAGATGATGATGAATTTTGTAAGTAGGGAAAGAAGATGGAAAGTATCTATAAAAATCTCAAGTTGAGAGGCTAATGTTCAGAGAATTTTGGAGCTAGAGGAGTAAAGTTACTGATCAAAACAGGACTGCATCACGATGGAACCTACTAAAGTGAGCAAGTACAAAGCTCAGGAAGGTAACACATGACTGATAGATTGTTCATATAGAAGTAATGGGGGAAGTGGCCCCACATATACCCACTCCTACGTGCAGAAGGGAGCAGATCTTGCACCAAAGATGAAACTTAAAAAATAAGCTTTTATTTTTTTAAGTTAATCAAGACTGACTGGAAGAGGCTAGGGCTTACACCATCTCAGATAAAGTGAAGTGAAACTTACTAGTCAATGCCCCTTCCTCACCCAGAGAACAACACATCATCAGCATTTTCATCCAGAGAAGAGGAAACTCCAGTTACTATAATTAAACAGTCCAGCCTGGCACACTTGCACAGAAGCAGCTGCCAATCAGTCACTCACACAGAAAGAGAAAAGAATTAAGAGAAGTAAATAGAGCAAATAGGCCTGATAGTGGTAGAGCTAAGTAAATTACTCTCAGGAAGAATCAAGATGATGTACCAAGAGAAAAACACTCATATTAAAATTAAACAGGTAGAGGCTGGAGAGAGTACAGTGGGTAGGGTTGCTTGCCTTGCATGTCTGACCCTGGTATCATACATGGTCCCCCACTCTAGCCAAGAGTGATCCCTAAGCACAGAGCCAGGAGTAAGCCCTGAGCACTACCAGATGTGGCCCCACAAACAAAACAAAGCAAAACAGAATAAAAAGAATGGTTATAAACTAAAAGCTTGTTTTAAATCATGTTATAAAATAATTTATCTTTAATTATGATGCAATATGGCTTATAGTTATAAAATAATTTGTATTATTATATATAATTAATATTATACATAATTCTTTTTTAAAAATCCTCTTAATTACCTCAAATAATTTCCAGATTCAGTTATTAGTATATCAACATAATGCATGCAAATAAAAATATAACTTAACCAAACAACTGAAAAGATAACGAATACATCAAGATCTCCAAACAGTAAAATGGTAAAAGTGTATAATTTGAGAGAAAAAATATACATACAGCTTTACTTTAAGAAGTAGGACTTTGTGTAGTAGAAATTTTTAGGAAGAAAATGGGTGAAAAAAGAAGAAAATGATTAAATAAATAATTGAAAAAACTCTCCCAGAGATGAGAAGACAAAAGTTTTAGATTGAAAGAACCCCCATGAACCTAGAATTATAATTAGTAAACCAAAAAAGCAGCCTCATGAAAATTAAGAACTAATAATAAAAGAGAATCCTAAATATACTCAGAGGAGTGAGACTGCCAGCAGACAAGTAAAAACAAGAATGAAGAATTCTTCTCATTTATCATACTAGCTGCTGAAGACAAGGAGAAACTACCTTTAAAAACTAAATGAATAATGTTGTAGCTAGAATTTGATGTTTTACCAATCCAGCTTAGAGGAGAAATTAGAGTTTGGAGGTTTAATAAGAGATGAAAGCACTCAGAGAATTGACTCTAAATCATTCTTTCTGGAAATAAACATACACGATGATATACTACCCATGAAAAGGGAATTATGGGAACTAAAAAAATATGTGCAGTAGGCCTAGTCAAAATCTAGGATTTAAATCATTGCAGAGAAACTCCCAGAGCTAAAGACTGCATGCAACCAGATACTGCATGCTCAAAGAGTACCAGCTAAAAGAGACGTGAAGAAAAACACCCCAAGACACATCTTACTCACAATGAATAATTCCACAGATAAGGATAGAATACTGAAAGCAGCAAGATCAAAGAGGTAGATTATATTCAAAGGAGCATCCTTAAGATTTACAGCAGACCTGTCACAAGAAACCCTCAAGGCCAGAAGGCAGTGGTGTGATATAGTGAAAAAACTCAACCAATTGAATGCTTCACCTAGAATCCTGCACCCAGCTAGAACCACATTCAGGTTTGAAGGAAGTATAATCAGCTTCACGGATAAACAACAGCTCAGAAACTTTACAGATTCAAAACTAGCTTTAAAAGAAAAGCTGAAAGGTCTCTTTAAGACATGCCAAAGTTCCTACATAAAGATGACACTAAATCCCATGACAATTATCTTTCTCAATGCCAATGGACTAAATGCACCAGTCAAGAGACACAGAGTGGCAAAATGGATCAAAAAGCTGAATCTATCATTCTGCTGCCACAAGAAACACATCTGAATAGTCAGAATAAATATAGACTCAAAATCAAAGGTTGGAGGACA
Organism: Suncus etruscus; assembly: GCF_024139225.1. NCBI lineage: Eukaryota > Metazoa > Chordata > Mammalia > Eulipotyphla > Soricidae > Suncus > Suncus etruscus. Next base: position 119,456,779 of record NC_064854.1, on the reverse strand, counting down.
AGCATCCAAGCAAACAATTCCCTTTAAGAAGCTGGAGTGCGGGCCCGGAGAGATAGCACAGCGGTGTTTGCCTTGCAAGCAGCCAATCCAGGAACAAAGGTGGTTGGTTCGAATCCCGGTGTCCCATATGGTCCCCGTGCTGCCAGGAGCCATTTCTGAGCAGACAGCCAGGAGTAACCTCTGAGCAAGGCCGGGTGTGGCCCAAAAACCAAAAAAAAAGAAGCTGGAGTGCCCATATTAATATCAAAAACCAGAAACTTTAGACTTAGAAAAATGACAAGGACAAAAATGAACAATTCACAATAATCAAGGAATATGTACAATAGGAAAAAATGCACTCCTAAGCATATATGCACCCAATGAGGGACCACCAAAATATTTAATACAAATGTTGACAAATCTGAAAGAAGACATCAATAGCAACATAATAATAGTGGGAGACCTCAACACTGCCCTATCACCCCTTGATAGATCAATCAGGCTGGAACCCAACAAGAATATAATAGCTCTGAAAGGGAGAAATGGAAAGAAAGCAGCCTATCTATATGGGGCACTCCACCCCCAGAAAACTCAATACACATTCTTCTCCAATGCACATGGGTCATTCCTCCAAGATAGACCACAGACTGGCCCATAAAACATATCTTCATAAAACCAAGGGAATAGAAATTGTAAAAATTATCTTCTCATATTACAATGCACTGAAATTAGAAGTGAACTACAAAGAGATATAGAAGAAAAACTTCAACACCTGAAAATTAAACACATCACACACACATCTCACACACACACAAATACACACACACACACACACACACAACCCACCAAGAACAATAGTGCGTGGTGGGGCTGTGGGAGAAAGGAACTCTCATTTACTGCTGGTAGGAATGCCATCTAGTCCAGCCTTTATGGAACATAATATGAAGATTCCTCAAAAAACTGGTCATTGAGCTCCCATATGATATAGCTATACCAATCCTAGGGATATACCCTAGGAACACATATGATATAGCTATACCACTCCTAGGGATATACCCTAGGAACACAAAATCACAGTACAAAAATACCTGCTGAACACCTTTATTTATTACAGTGCTATTTACAATACCTAGAATCTGAAAACAACCCAAATGCCTGACAACAGATGAGTGGCTAAAGAAACTGTGATTCATTACACAATGGAATACTATGCAGCTGTCAGAAAAAATGAAGTCATGAAATTTTCCTCTACATGGATGAAAATGGAAACTATTGTGCTGAGTGAAATAAGTCAGAGGGAGAGAGATAGACATAGAATAGTGTCACTCATTTGTGGAATTTAAGAAAAATAAAAATAATTATTGTAATAATACCCAGAGACAATAGCGATGAGGCCTGGAAAGACCAGCCCACAATATAAAGCTTACCACAAAGAGTGGTGAGTGCAGTTAGAGAAACTACACTAACAACTACACTAACTAACAACTACATGATAATGTTAGTGAATGAGAGAAATAGAATGCCTGTCTTGAAGATAGGCAGGGTACAGGGAGAAGTGAAATAGTAGGCGTTGGTGATGGGAAGGTTGCCTTGTGGAAGGGGGTGTTCTTTTTTATAACTGAAACCCAACTACAAACATGTTTGTATTATGGTGCTTAAATAAAAATATTATATATAAGGCATGATCAAAAGAAGATACTTTTTAAGAGGAAATCTTGGAAAGAAGAGTAATACAGGATCTCAAAAGTAATAAGTAGATTTCAGGTTTTAAAAAAAGATATTATGTGGATCATTTCCCCTCACTTTCTATTATAATTTTGTTTTTCTTCTTATCTATAATATAAAAGTACCAAATTTATGTGGTTAATACATAAGTTTTAAAATTTGGTGGGTAGAACTTTTGTTGAAATGGACCCAACAGAGAAATATTTGTGGAACAATTCTACCATAAGTAACAGGCTAACTGTATGACCCTGGAGAAATTGCTTAAATTATTTGGACTTTAATATCTTCATCTGAAACTCAGAAAAATTAGTTTTACAAGTTCTCAGGCCCTGTTTAGCAGCAATAGCTTATGAATTTAAATTTCTAGGAACTTTACACTAGGAAACATTGCTCCTGAGATCAAGTTACCCAGACAAAACAAAAACAAAAACAAAAAAGGGGCCAGAGTGATAGCACAATAGATAGGGCATTTGCCTTGTATGCGGCTAACCCAGATTTGATCCCCAGCATTTCATATGGTCCCCTGAGCCTGCAGGAGTGTTTTCTGAGCACAGAGCCAGGAGTAACCGCTGAGTGCCACTGGGTGTGGCCCCAAAACAAAACAAAAATAAATAAATAAAATAGGAAGCATTGATTTAAGTATAACCAACAGGTAATATCTACCTAAGTACATATTTTACTTAAGATCTATACAACTACTAAATAAAATATAAAAGTATAATTAAGATGCTAAGGTTACTTTTACAAAGTCAGACTCATATTCCTAAGTATTCCATTCATCTGGCTAGATGAAGATGAATGTTTGCTTGCATATGATTTATTTAAATAATTGCATTCAGTGGTAGCATGCCAAGAAGTGTTTTCTGGAACTTCATCCTTGGGAGAAATTCTTAGACATTTCTTTCTCACCCCTCAACAAACCCTGGGTGGATAACAGTGTGTTAGGGAAGCAGGAGTTAGGGACTCCTTCCTGAAGGGTTGTACCAGAGGATGTGAACCTTCTAGGTAAGCACATCTGAGTCACAGATGAGCTGATGAGATAATCCACCCCCAGAAACAGTTTAGAAACACCTATGTGTAAGAGCAGAAGTCCAAAATTTCTCAGAAAAAATGGTCTATTTTACAATGCTTCAAGGTTTCAGAATGACTATAGGCTCGAACTCTTTACTCTGAATCTATCCAACATCTGCCTTCAGATGCTCTAAGATCCAGAGCCAGAGAGTTGGGTGAAGGTAGCTGACAGGGATCTTGCTTTGCAAGTCTATGCATCCCTGGAAAAATCTGATCAAGGATCTCCAAGCTCCACATGGTGAGATTGAGGTTTTCTAGAAATTTATTATCTTATCCTGGATGTAGGAGAGATGTGGAGGTAAGCATCTCAGCACTTTATTCTTCAGATATCCCAATATGGGAATACTCTTCTTTATTCACCAAACTTAGATATGTCTACAAATAACAAAAACTCGGTAGTAATAATAGCAACTTCTCAAACTCATTATTTTATTTATGAATTACCTTTGAAAATTTTTCCACGACCCAGACTAATGAATAGATGCTTATTATGCTTGTTTGAGGCCAACCTGTCATATTGCATATCCCTTCCTGAATGAAACTGCCCTCCCTAGAAACCCTGGCCAAGACATCTGTGCTAAACTGTTCTCTATGCAAGACAACCATAGGGTAAAGGGTAGACATTGAACAAAGGAGCCCAAGTAAAGACTGTCTAGCTCAGGCAGTTGACTTGAAGGCAAGCATTTCTATTTTTTCTCACTTTTTAAAAAAAAATTAAGCACCATGGTTACAAGGTTGTTTATAATAGTTTTTATTTTCCACAGATAAAGTGGTTCATGATTGAGTTACAGTCATACAATGCATATAACAGCCTTCACCAGTATGCAGTGACATTTTCCGCCACCAATGTCAACAGTTTCCCTCTCACCCTCCCTGATGCCCTCTTCCCTCCCATCCAACCTCTCCTGCCTGTCTCTGGGGCAGGCATTTTACTTCTCTCTCTCTCTCTCTCTCTCTCTCTTACTCTCTCTCCTTCTCTCTCTGTCTCTCTCTGTCTCTCTCTCTCTCTCTCTCTCTCTCTCTCTCTCTCTCTCTCTCTCTCTCTCTCTCTCTCTCTCTCTCGCTTGCTCGCTTGCTCACTTGCTTGCTCTTGCTCTCCCCCCCTCTCATTTCTTTTGTGATATTGTGGTTTGTACCACTGCAAATGAAGAAATAAAAGGCAATAATGAAGACAGTGTAAGATATGAATTCTTAATGTTAACTATAAGAGTGGTTTGGTTGCTGTAATTTAAACCTCAATTAATGTGACTAAAATTAATAGATGTCTTTTTTGTTTGTTTGAGGGCCATACCCAAAGATGCTCAGGGCTGGCTTATTCCTGGCTTTGTGTTCAGGGAGTACTCCTGGCAGTGCTTGGGGAGCCATATGCATTTCTGAGGATTGAATCCAGGTCAACCATGTGTAAGCAATCACCTTAACTATTTCTCTGGCCCCATATATTCACTTTTTTTCTCATGCAGAAGTCTAAGAGAATATTGAAACTGTTTTTGCAATGTTGCATTGGGATAGCAGCTCTCTATCTTGTTGTTCTGCACACACTTTGATGTTCTTATCTGCACTGTTCAAGATGACCCATAGCAGAGCAATAGTCTAACAAGCTGTAAAGAAAACACTCCAGGAAAACTTCATTTAAAATGCAGCCTGGAAGTTGTCCAGATGTCTTGCTCTCAGATCCATTAGTCAAAGCATGATGCACACCCAGATTTCAGGAAGACTGAGTGATGTTTCTCTGGTCTAGAAAGCACTGTGAGTAGCTAAGTGTTGTGTATGTAAATATTTTATGGGATTACTATGTTATTCACCCTAAACTGATCGGTGATTGTGCCCTACCCTAGGGTGTGACCTGGCATTCTGCTTCCACCCTAGGGTAGTACCTGATTCTGCTTCCACCATTGGTTGGTATCTGATCCCACCATTGGGTGGTACCTGATTCTGGTGGATAAAAACAAGAGTCTGTGGAAGGCCAGGGCTTTTGGGCTGGAACTGAAGCTGAGTCTTTGGACTTCAGTCTTGTCCTCCGAATAAAGCGAATATTTCCACGAGCCTGACTGTCTGCGAGCTGTTTACCCGCCGTTTCACCTCAGAACCATGGGCTAGACAGGGTGGCAGACGCGTGCTCCGAGCTGGAAGAAAAAGGCCTCATCCTCCATCCCACCATCAGTCAACCTCTTCAGGGGCTGACTTGCTACAGCTAAGAACTTGGAGATATTTTTATTGGGGAGAAAATTAATATTAGGGGACATCTATTGATTAAACTAACCTCATCTAGGGTTCAGGGCTGGAGAAATTAAAGATCATCCTCTGAGAGAAAGAGAAGATGGAGAGAGACACAGAACAAACTGAAACAATTAGGCCCTATAGAGAACTTGAGAACTTGGAGAGACCCCAAAGTACCATGTTTCTTGACCCCGTCCCATTCCTATTCATATGCAGGTGTCCTATGAAAGCCTCTTCCTGTTGGTTGCATCTGTAGGACACCTGTTGGAGATAAAGTTAGAGCAAAAAAAGAAGTTTTTTTTAATTTTCTTTTTTATTTTTGGGTTTTTGAGTTACACCTGGTGGCGCTCATGGATTACTCCTGGCTCTATGCTCATAAATGGCTTCTGGAAGACACGGTAGATCATATGGGATGCCAGGGCATTTGAACCACCATTCATCCTGGATCGGCTGCATGCAAGGCAAATGTCCTACCACTGTGTTCTCTCTCCAGCCTGATGTTTTTTTAATTTTCAAATGAGGATGCTCCAAGCAATGTTCAGAAAGCCAGGTGGTCACCCCTAGAAAACCTCAGCCAACTGGGCCTATGAGTCAATGTGAGGGCCAAAGAAAAACTTATCCTTGGAATTCAAAATGTCAGGGATTATATAGGACGCAGTGTTGATGCTCAAGGACCTCTGAGGCTGCAGACAAGATGTTTGCCTGGGGCAGGACAGGGTTTGGGAGATTGGGAGCTATGTGGAGCTGGGATCAAATTAGTACCATGTGCCTTCACTCATATATCGTCTCTCAACCTCTGCAGCAGAGTTTGAATAATGTCTATTCTACAGATGAAAAAAACCAAACCCTAAACACTTCCTAATCTGTTCCCAGGAATCCCTGCTCTAAACAACAAAGAAGAAAAGATGTTTCAGAGTTATTAGCTGTCAGACTCTTGAGGATAATGGAAAGAAACCCCAGAGGCCTGATACTGCCTAGCTTCCTCTTTGTGAAAGGGGAAAGAAATATCCTGGCATTGGTGATGGGAACATTGCACTGGTGAAGAAGGGTATCCTGTTTATGACTGAAACCCAACCACAAACATGCTTATAATCATGGTGCTTAAATAAAGATTTATTAAAAAAAAAGAAATGTCCTGAGGCTCATGCTAAGACCTCAAGCAGAGGAGTGTCCATCATATAAACAATAACATAGGCCATGAGGAGTGGGGGTAAATAAATGGAGTAGTCAGGGGATCTGCAGGCCTCATTGCCATTAACTCCTTACAGAAATCAAATCACTGTCTCTGGAGCCACATTATACACATGGAAATAGACTATGGGTTGAGGAGGAGAAAGTAAGGCTAAGACCTAGTACTAGACCATTCTAAGGGAATAGGATTAGATAGCATTGAATTCTGAATTCAACAGTTCCTAAAGCTGGGCTGGTCAGTGTGATCCCTTGTCTGGCCAGATTACTAATGAGAATAAAAAAAAAATCAAACATCACTAAGTAAGACTCAATTAATTTTAAATATTCCTGAAGTGAATAGTTACAGACAATCCTGTATGGCCATCATGCCAATCTCAAGAACCAATACCTGCCAAGAACAGCAGTTACAAGTTGACTGCATACCAAGGTTCTTTTTAGTATGGAATGGCCCTCAGGTTTGGAGTCAGATTTTGGGCTGCGTCAAGGGAACAGATGAGATGATTGTGGGCCATAACAGAAAGGAAGACCCAAAACCTCAGGCCTAGGCACAAATAAGTTTTGGTCCTTATAAATCAAGCATTAACTGCTGATGAGGAACAAATTTACCAGAAGCTTGACTCAAAGCAGCTTGAGCAACTAAGGATAGCCACAAACAACTCAGTAAAACTTAAGGCAATGACTTAAATTACACCATTGTGAGATATGACAATTTTCACAAGTTTTCTTTTACTGAATTTTGTTTTTTATAATTCCACTTACCATTTTGTTGTATGATGCAGTACAAAATGGATTATTTTGTGCCTACTAAGGAGGTTAGCTTGCTGGATGGATGGGAAACTATTGAGGAAAGGCCACATTGATGGTGGGATAAGCGCTAGAACATTGAATGCCCCAAACAATAGTATTATGAAAAACTTTGTAAACCATTAGTAACACACAAATTCAAATAACTTGGAGTCAACCTAACTAAACATTGGACCTATACAAAGAAAACTATAAAACTCTGCTGCAAGAAATAAGAGAGGACATGCGGAAACGGAAACACATACTCTGCTCATGGATTGGCAGGATCAATATCATTAAAATGGCAATACTCCCCAAAGCATTGTACAGATTTAATGCGATCCCTCTAAAGATACCCATGACATTCTTCAAAGAAGTGGATCAAATGCTTCTAATATTCATTTGGAACAATAAACACCCTCAAATAGCTAAAGCAGTCCTTGGGAAAAGGAATATGGGAGGCATTACTTTTCCCAATTTTAAGCTATATTACAAAGCAATAGTTATAAAAACAGCATGGTATTGGAATAAAAACAGACCCTCGGATCAGTGGAATAGGCTTGATTACTCAGAGAATGTTCCCCAGACATACAATCGTCTAGTTTTTTATAAAAAAGCAAGAAACCCTAAATGGAGCAAGGAAAGCCTCTTCAACAAGTGGTGTTGGCACAACTGGTTAGCCACTTGCAAAACAGCAAATTCAGACCCCCAGCTAACACCATGCACGAAGGTCAAATCCAAGTGGATTAAAGACCTTGATATCAGACCTGAGACCATAAGGTATATAGAACAACATGTAGGTAAAACACGCCATGACATTGAGACTAAAGACATCTTTAAGGAGGAAACAACACTCTCCAAACAAGTGGAAGCAGAGATAAACAGATGGGACTATATTAAGCTGAGAAGCTTCTGCACCGCAAAAGAAATAGTGCCAAGGATACAAGAGCCACCACTGAGTGGGAAAAACTATTCACCCAGTACCATCAGGTAAGGACTAATATCCAAAACATAAAAGGCCCTGATGAAACTTTACAAGAAATAAACATCTAATCCCATAAAAAAAATGGGGAGAAGAAATGAACAGACACTTTGTAAAAGAAGAAATACAAATGGTCAAAAGGTACATGAAAAGATGCTCCATATAACTAATAATCAGGGAGATGCAAATCAAAACAACTATGAGGTACCATTTCACACCACAGAGATTGGAGCACATCACAAAAAATGAGAACAAGCAGTGTTGGTAGGGTTGTGGAGAGAAAGGAACTCTTTTTCACTGCTGGTGGGAATGCTATCTAGTCCAACCTTTATGGAAAGCAATATGGAGATTCCTTCAAAAACTGAAAATTGATCTCCCATATGATCCAGCTATGCCACTCCTAGGGATATACCACAGGAACACAAAAATACAATACAAAAATCCCTTCCTCATGCCTATATTCATTGCAGCACTATTTACAATATCCAGACTCTGAAAAACAACCAAGATTCAACAGATGAATGGCTAAAGAAACTGTAGTACATATACACAATGGAATATTATGCAGCTGTCAGGAGAGATGAAGTCAAGAAATTTTCCTATACATGGATGTACATGGAATCTATTATGCTGAGTGAAATAAGTCTGAGGGAGAGAGATAGATGCAGAATAGTCTACTCATCTATGAGTTTTAAGAAAAATAAAAGACTGGGCCAGTGAGGTGGCGCTAGAGGTAAGGTGTCTGCCTTGCAAGCGCTAGGCAAGGAAGGACCTCGGTTTGATCCCCCAGCGTCCCATATGGTCCCTCCCAAGCCAGGGGTAATTTCTGAGCACTTAGCCAAGAGTAACCCCTGAGCATCAAATGGGTGTGGCCAAAAAAAAAGAAAAAGAAAAGACATTTTTGCAATAATTCTCAGAGACAAAAGAGAGTAGGGCTGGAAGGTCCAGCTCAGTACATGAAGCTCGCCACAAAGAGTGATAAGTTCTGTTAGAGAAATAACTACATTGAGAACTATCCTAAAAATGTGAATGAATGAGGGAAGTAGAAAGTCTGTCTCGTGGGATGGGATGGGGAGGAGGGAGATTTGGGACATTGGTGATGAGAATATTGCACTGGTGAAGGGGGGTGTTCTTTACATGACTGAAATACAACTACAATCATATTTTAATCACTGTGTTTAAATAAAGGTATAAAAAAAGAATGCTTATAACTTATTTATGATCTTGGTCCCAAATGGAAGCAACTTAAGTTGTTGGCTTCATCATGAAGTCTAATGAACTCTTCGCAATAAAAATAAATGAAGTACTGACTTGCAGAACAGCATAATTGAATCTCCAAACTATTATGTGATGTATAAATAGAATATCACTTGATGTTAACTTTATGTTGAGAATAGATAAAATTAATCAGTAACAGTAAAAATCAGAACACTGGGTATCTATGGAAATGTGGAAATAGATTGAAAAATGACAAGAGTGAATTTTCTTTTTTTTTTTTTTGTTTGTTTTTTTTTGGGCCACACCCGTTTGACGCTCAGGGGTTACTCCTGGCTATGTGCTCAGAAATCGCCCCTGGCTTGGGGGGGACCATATGGGACGCCGGGGGATCGAACCGCGGTCCGTTCCTTGGTAGTGCTTACAAGGCAGACACCTTATCTCCAGCGCCACCTTCCCGGCCCCCAAGAGTGAATTTTCTAAAGCCAGAGAAATGTTCTGTATTTTGATTGAGAGATTGGTTACATGAGTGTATATACTTGTCAAAAATAAACTATATTCTTAATATATGTACATTTCAACATATGTCAATCTTATCCCAATTGTTATAAATCTCTAAGGGAAATTATTTTAGGTCTGCAAGCCTACCAGGTAAATGAGCTGGACTTAATTCTGCATGCAACAGTCCTTCAGTTGAATTTATTTAGCAAATTTCTGAATATATTTATTTTTTAAGGAACATATTGCTGACAGAATGAAAGACATATTGGAGGGGATACTCTGAAGAGTATTGCTAATGCGTTATCTGATGAGACATGGAACTAGGATTGGAAGAGTAGGTATGAAGCAACTGAGAGATGAGAGATTTACCAGAATCAGCATCAATGAAAACACAGGATAGGGTTAGGGAGAGATGAAGAGGAATTTGGAATGATTATGAATTTTTGTTTTTTTGAAAAGGGGAGTATGGGGGCTTGGGATAGGTTTAGTTACAGATAAGATCAGACCACTTACAGGAATGTGATGTGGACTTTCCAATATGTACATGGAGGTATAAAGATAAAATATGAGTGAGCAGGATTGGAATTAATTATGAAGATAAAGTTGATATGACTTGAGAAAATAGAATGTATGAAAGGACTAAAGGCATTACATCTAGGATCTTGGACCTGATAGTCTGTACCAAGCTTGAAAGTTTGGAGAAAATATCTAAACACTAAAATGCAGCCTCTTTCTCTGTGTGTGTGTGTGTGTGTATTTTTATATATATTTTATTTAAACACCTTGATTACATACATGATTGTGTTTGGGTTTTAGTCATGTAAAAAACACCACCCATCACCAGTGCAACATTTCCATCACCAATGTCCCAAATCTCCCTCCTCCCCACCCAACCCCCACCTGTACTCTAGACAGACTTTCTATTTCCCTCATACATTCTCATTATTAGGATAGTTCAAAATGTAGTTTTTCTCTAACTAAACTCATCACTCTGTGTGGTGAGCTTCATGAGGTGAGCTGTAACTTCCAGCCCTTCTCTCTTTTGTGTCTGAAAATTATTATTGCAAGAATGTCTTTCATTTTTCTTAAAAACCCATAATTGAGTGAGACCATTCTGCGTTTCGCTCTCTCTTTCTGACTTATTTCACTCAGCATAATAGATTCCATGTACATCAATGTATAGGAAAATTTCATAACTTCATCTCTCCTGACAGCTGTGTAATAGTCCATTGTGTATATGTACCACAGTTTCTTTAGCCATTCATCTGTTGAAGGGTATCTTGGTTGTTTCCAAACTCTTGCTATGGTAAATAGTGCTGACATGAATATAGGTGTAAGGTAGGGATTTTTGTATTGTATTTTTGTGTTCCTAGGGTATATTCCTAGGAGTGGTATAGCTGGATCGTATGGAAGCTCGATTTCTAATTTTTGGAGGAATCTCCATATCGCTTTCCATAGAGGTTGGACTAGACAGCATTCCCACCAGCAGTGGATAAGAGTTCCTTTCTCTCCACATCCCCGCCAAATGCTTGTTCTCATTCTTTGTGATGTGTGCCAATCTCTATGGTGTGAAATGGTACCCTCATAGTTGTTTTGATTTGATTTCCCTGATGATTAGTGATGTGGAGCATTTTTTCATGTGTCTTTTGGCCATTTGTATTTCTTCCAAAATGCAGTCTCTTTCTTTTTTGAAAAAAAAAAAAAAAAACAACTTTGTAAACCACGATGTTTAAATTAAGTTTTTTTAAATAAATCAATTCTTTTTAAAGCTGAAACTGAAAGACCATGAAAGGCCAAAAAAAACACCACGAAAATTTAATCCCAAATTCTAGCCACACAAATGATGTAGATTAGTAAATGTCTGTGGTTTAAGTCACTCTTCTTTGAGCGAAGTTTTATAAAAGTGAGAGAAGCAATTAATGCATTTATTGTGCAAATAAGAAACATTCATTATGCACAGGGGTGACTGTCCCCAAAGTTTGTACAGGTAGTTGGGGCAGAATTGGAGAGGAAGACCTTGTAGTGAATGCTGTTCCACAGAGCAGACTTCTATTCTGTCTCATGATGTTGTCTAATTGGGCTGAGGAGAGAGATGAGAATGCAGACATTGTTATCATGGCTGCCATAGCTACCTCTACCATGAGGGCAGAGACTCGCACAATTCCTTTGTCTAGGAAAACCCTTTCCCCCCACTTATTCAAGATCTCTGAAGAAAAACAAGCTCGTCACAGGGAATTCTTCCTGGGAAGACCCATACATGCAAAGGCTCACACTTGATTTGGGTCTCAAGCCCCTACCACAAATGTCATTTCTGCTGATCAGAATGCTGTGGTGGAGAAGGTTGTGGTTGGTGCTGTGCTAAGGCTTTGGCCTGGTCTTCAACCTTCCCCACTGCTGATTCATGACGTGACTTTAGAGAAGTCACCCCACCCAAGGGTTCCTTCAGCAGCTACATGAATCATTGGCCATGTGGTCACCAGTCACATCTCTGCACGCAGGGCTTATGGGCTATGTGAACTTAGCATAGCACAGACTGTGGTGGTGGTGATGGGGTCACCCAATAGCAAGTGTCAATAGTTTTGCTTTCTTATCTTTACAGTACTTAGTTTTAAGGGCAACCAGAGCCCATGGATAAGATTGGGTGGTAAACAGGAAGTTAAAGATAAAGGCCGATGGTGTCTTTATGCAGTTTTATGGAGGGAGCAAACAAAATCATAACACATGGGCTTGTAGTCATGCAAGAAGGAGTGAGGAAATGTTCCTGGAGTGGAAAGTGGGGGGTGGGGGTGAAGAGAGCAGCTTCCTGGCTGTGTAGGGGTCTGTGAAAGGGAGTCAGAGAGAAACCTTAACTGGTGCTATTTCTTAATAAAAGAACTTAAAGACTTTGCTGAGGATCTGTGTCCATCTTCCAGTGGCATTCAAGCGTCTCCATAAATGGAGAGGGAAAAAAATAGGATATAGAAAAACCTGAGTTCTTGGGCTGGAACAATAAATAGTAAAGCATGTAGGGTGCTTGCCTTGCACATGGCCAATCCCGGTTTGATCCCCAGCACCCCATATGGTCCCCTAACCTCACCAGGAGTGATCCCTGAGAAAAGTCAGGAATAAGCCCTTAGCACTGGTGGGTATAATCCTAAAAACAGAACAGATACTGGATTTGAACACTATTCTATCACTTGAAAAACTCTCCAAGGTCAACATAAGTCTCAATTTCTTTATGAGTAAAGTCAAGTCAATGGTTTTCTAATTGTGTTTCTTGGAGGTCAAGTTTTTGTAGATCTACCTTAGAGTTTGACTTTGGGAGAGATCCTCTACACTAGCACCATCAACTGGCATGTAAAGCAAATCACACATGCAATTTTTTAAAATATTTTTTTATTATGAGATCAAATATGCATAGAAAGAGGACAAGGTAAAGTTACAGTGGAAAGACAATCACCCATAAACAAAATTCTCAGAAGAAATCCCCTTGCTGACACCTTAATTTTGAACTTTTAGCCAAAGAGCATTAAGAAAAATAAAACAAAGCCCATGCACAATTACTTTGTCCCTGAAATCCCCAGACTGTGGTACATTATAACATTTCTTAGCAGGTACACAAAGCAATCTAAAAGCCACAAAATTTTTGTAGCTCCTTTAACCATGGAAGGCATATTTTTTTTTTACCAGTTCCATGCATATTCCTATTGGTTTAAGTTAACCTCAATCGTTTAAGTGGTTAAGGATTAGAGTCAAAGGACACAGCTAAAAACAGTGTTAGAGTGCCCAATTGTTGTTTGCATAGACCCAGCAAAATATGGGTGACATGGAAAGGAAAAGCCTTGGCCTAAATACAAGGAAACCATACCCCTGAAGGTTTTCTGGCATAAGACCCAACTCTAGGCTCCAGGCATACTAGTTTAGTCTGGTTTCTGTAGTTAAAGATCCTGGCAATCTGTGCATATCCTACATCGAAGTCAGGATGTTGTGGAGCATCCTCTAGCTTTACCTCTAAAATTAGAGGGCAATGCAGAGAACCCCTGTTCTGAAAGCAGCAGTTGTTGTTGTTGTTAAGTCTTCTGGGTTGTTAAGGGAAGTCTCTTTTGAGTAGGTAGATGTGAGAGCAGTGGTAGTGTCTTCCCAGGTGGAGGATTGATCCCAGATGATGTTATAGACAACCTTGGCTGTTTAGTAGAGGGCATCCCTGGTTCAAGGGTGAATGGAGAATGCCCATTTTTCTGAGGCCCGAGCCAGGTCATTGTTACACAAGCAATTGTAAAATAGCTTTGAACTCAAACACTTTAATCCCATAAATAGGACTTGTACAGCAGTAGGGCCCTTGCTTTGCATGCAGCCAGCCCAAGGTCTATCCCCAGCACGACAAATGGTCCCCTCAGTCCTACAAGAGTGATCCCTTCAGATCTGAGAATAAAACCTGAGTCCTTCTGGGTGTGGCCAAAAAAAACAGCCAAAATATCACTAAAAAAAAAAAAAAAGTAAAATTCACCTTAATGATACCTTTTATTTAATTTGTCTAAAATATAATTTCAGGGGCCAGAGCGTTGGCACAGAGGTAGGGCTTTTGCCTTGCACGCGGCTGACCCAGGACGGACCGCATTTGGATTCCCCGGTGTCCCATATGGTCCCTCAAGCCAGGAGCGATTTCTGAGCGCAGAGCCAGGAGTGACCCCTGAGCGTCACAGAGTGTGGCCCAAAAACAAACAAAAATCCCCATCCATTTGAAACAGCAGTATTGCCAGAGCTCCTTCATAAAGAATCACACAGGAGACGATCTCCCCCTGGTGGACAAACCAGGAAAGTTCATGAGCCGGTCAACGTAAAGAACCTAAAACCTGCAAAGCAATGAGCGACCCCACAGACTTGGGTATGCAGGTAGCTCAACAAGCCAAGATGGAGGTAGGGAAAGAAGCATGAGAGGAGAGGCTGTGAACTCATCTGGACTTATCCTACACCATGGGGTTGTCATGATTTCCAGGCAAGGCTTCTATTTCACTAAAAATGTCTTTGTCTTGATGTCCTTGGTCCAGTAATCATGTACAATGACACGAAAATAATAAAAGTAATTTTGGGAGATGACATACTAATCAAGTCCTTGACTGAAGAATTTGGGAGTTAAACAGACCTGCTTGTGGAAGTGGGAGGGCCCTGGACTATTCTTCCAAGGCATTTTGCTGTAAAGAGAGGGATTCTTAGGGACAGTCACAGACCTGAGGATGCTTGAATGAGGGGATCATGTGAACAACAATACAGACTGCAGAGCAGTTACCATGATCAGATGAAGATTCTCAAAGCATTCAAGAGATAGAATAGCTGGTTAGTAATAAAACTCTGGCATCAGCTTTGCTGCTCTTCCTGGTTGATGTTTTTTGACAAATTATTTAGGTCTTTGTGTCTGTTTTCCTCTTTAATGTATAGTATCAATAGCACCCAATTGATTTTTTTATTGATTGCTTTATTAGATGTGAAACATGCATAAGTATATCACATATTTTTTTAAAATATGGAAAGCTGGGGCCAGTGAGGTGGCGCTAAGAGGTAAGGTGTCTGCCTTTGCAAGCGGTAGCCAAGGAAGGACCGCGGTTCTATCCCCCCGCGTCCCATATGGTCTTCCAACCCCAGGGGCGATTTCTGAGCGCTTAGCCAGGAGTAACCCACTGAGCATCAAATGGGGTGTGGCCCCCCAGAAAACAAAAAAAAAAAAAATGGAATGTTTCACGAATTGCGTGTCATCCTTGCGCAAGGGCCATGCTAATCTTCTCTGTATCATTCAATTTTAGTTATATGTGCTGCCGAAGCGGAGCACAGTATATCACATATTTTTATACACACATATATACATGAATACATACAAGTTGTGAGAATAACCGAGCATGAACATGAGCTCACTTGGGATCAAATCTAGGCATTGACATATATAGGTCATCTACTCTACAAAATGAACCACATCCTTAGCCTTCACTCTCTTTTTCTTGTCTTCTTTTCTTCTTTCTTCTCCTCTTCTTTTTCTTCTTTCCCTTCTTACTCTTCTTCAACCTTCTTCTTCTTCTCTTCGTCCCTCTCTTCTTCTCACTCTTCCTCCAACTTCTCTTATTATTATTCTCTTTCTGGGTCTCTGGGACTTTCAATGATTCCTATATGGTTTCTGTTGAGTTTATCAATGACTTTCTATTTTCATCCGATCAACATTATTTGAGTAGTTTATACCTTTGTCTGATCATTTTTTCCTTCAATCTCTTCTGCTGTGTGGAGTTGTTTTGCCTCTCATCTTCTGGCTCACTGACCCCTGTTCGTAGCTGCCCATTACTCCAGTGGAGAGGTTTTTCATTGAGGTTTTCAATTCATAAAACAAGTTTTTCAGACCTGTTATTTCAGTATGAAGTTTTCTAATTTCAATCTTTATATCCTCTTGATTCTTATTTGTGTTCCATTCAAGTCTATCCATGCTTTCTTTGAACTCCATGAACATCCATCATAATTCTAATCTAAATACCCTTATCTGAGAGGATACCTAGCAGTTTGGTACTTTCCGGGTCATCAGAGCAGCCATCTTCATTCTCTATACATGGGGTTGTCCTGCATTGTTTGTCATGAGATTTTTCTTTTTCTTTTTGGTTTTTCGGGCCACACCCGTTTGATGCTCAGGGGTTACTCCTGGCTAAGTGCTCAGAAATTGACTCTGGCTTGGGGGGGACCATATGGGATGCCAGGGGATCAAAACCGTTGGTCCTTCCTTGGCTACGTCGCTTGTAAGGCAGACAACCTTACCTCTAGCGCCACCACGCCGGTCCCTGTCATGAAATTTTTCAATCTTTTCTTACTCTCTTTACATATGTAAATCAGGCCAGACCCAGTCTCAAGATGTCTTTTAGTATAAACTGGATTCTAGCTGGTGTGTAAGGAAAGTAGGTTCTATAAATTAGCTTTTTCCCTCTGCAAACAATACTGTATTTGTTGTAGTCATGTGGTCATATTTGTTTAATTATGTACAAAGGATTTTTGCTGTTAAACTCAAAATAATTTTTTCATGTTAGTTCTTGACCACCAGTTGTTTATTTTCATAACCGGTGTGGAAGTGGATCACCTAAATATTCTTGTTATTTACTATTAATCAGGTGAATTGTACTGAGGTTGAAAAGGGAAATCAGCCCCCCCCCAACCTTGGCGGGGTTTTGTCCCATCCCTTAAGGAAGTCATCACTACCTTGGCTCCGCCCTTAAGGAAGTCGTTCACTGCCTCTGGCCCCACCTCTACCCCTACCTCACCAATGATTCGTGTTATCGTAGCGGAAGTCCAGCCCTCAAGGACTCTCCCTTCCCCTCCCACCTTCCCATCCTATATAAGGGGGTTGACTAGGGACCCACGCGGAGTCTTTGGTTCTGGTCCTATTCTGGGAATCCATAGACCCCTGGCCATTCCGAATGGTCAGTATTAAAGCACTTTTCAAAGCATTTGCTGGAACTCATTTTCTCTGCTCCCGGGCAGCTAGATTAGGATGTCCGAATCTTTCAGTTGGCGAGCCAGCCAGGAGTCCTTATCCTGCCTGAAACACAGTTATGAACAGGTGATCTGGTGAGTTCTGATGTGTGTGTGTGTGTGTGTGTGTGTGTGTGTGTGTGTAAGAGAGAGCGCGCTTTGCTTCGTGTCTGTCTGTAATCTGTGTCCGTGGGGAAGCTGACTTTGTGGTAGCTTAGCTGATGTTGATGAGCTCTTTGCTCGATGTGAAAACCGAGTGAGTGATAGCAGACTTTGTATAACAGGGAGGGTTTGAGTCCCCTCGCGTGACTAAGGGACCTCCCACTTGATGTGTTTCCAGGTGTGTGTGGTCCCCCCCACTTGCCGCGTAATACCAGGTGGGCAGGAAAGTTGACGAGCTTTGGGCTGCTTAGGTCACAACCCTGGTGGTACCCCAGGGGTTCAGTAAGAGCAGCGGGAAGACGTTCCCGGGCTGCTGGGAGAGAGGTTGTCTGCCTGTGATTTGTGGAGCTCAAAAACTTGGTCATTGGCATAGCTGTCTGTCTAGGATTTATTGTGGGCTGCAGAGATTACTTGAACACATTCGTTTGGTTGTTTCAGTGTGGCGCCACTGTCTGTCTGTTTGTTTGTTTTTGTCTGTGTGTTCTATGTTTTTCTTTGATCTGACCACGGGACGCGCCCCCGACCCCCTCTCGCAGGCTGACCCCTGGGGAAAGGGGCCGACCGCCGGCGAGCCCGCGTCTCCCTCGCCCATCAGTCATCCCAGCCCGGGATCGGGAGGGCCAGTCGCCAACACCGGTGACGGAGGGGAGGAAGGCCGGATCCGGTGATCGGGAGCAAGAGGAGGAAAAAAAAAAAAGCAAGAGACAAAAACCCCCGGCGACCCAACCACGCCCAGCGGGACGCGCGACCCCCCGCTGCCCGCGGCGTGGGCGGAGAGGGGCACCCGAAACCCGCCCTAACCCCCCCCCCCCCCCGAACCAGGGAGCAGGTGCGTGCAAGGGCCACGCTAGGGACATGGCGGAGGGTGTTGAAATTGCAAACCCCAGATTTCTCAAATGGCCATCGGGGGATAAATTTTCCCTGGAGAATTTCTGGACTTTGTGATCCCCGACTATCCTGCCATGTGTTCAGGCCCAAAGAAAGCAACTGGCCGTTTTTTTCTCTAGCTGAAGGGAAAAAAAAATGTTGCCCTTTATACTCTCCAGCCTGAAGGAAATTCACCATGCCCCCAGGGCAAACCATTGTCCCAAACTCACCTGTTGGGGTATTGTGGGTCATTTACATATCAAAGAAAAATCTAGTTAATGGTTTGGAAGTCAGGAAAAAATTATTGACGCGTTTTAAATTTCTAACTTAAAAGGTTTCATTAAACAAAAAAAAAATAAGGATGTTGCAAAATATTGTGGTTGTTTTTGTTTGTTTTTGGTGCACGTGAAGGTTTAACCACTGCTAAAGGAAGAGTGAAGAAGTTTTTAAAAAAAAAAAAGGAAGGAAAAGAGAAGGAGCCGGATGGTAGGGCGTTTGCCTTGCATGCAGAAAGAAAAGTGGTGCAAAGAAATTAAAAATGTGTAATAAATAATTACTAATATGTCTCTAGGTTAAAAGAAAGTGTAAATGTTTTTAAGCATGTTCTGCCAGAAGTAGTGAGCATTCATTCTTCTGGTTTTCAAAATTAATTTGTGTAACGCAAATTGCTGGTGTTTTATTGCTGGTGTTTTCTGCCTGCAAAACCAAGGTCAGAAACTAAGTAAATTTCTATATTTAAATTAAGCAATTAAAATATTATTTTGCAATTTTTCATTATATGTTACCAAGAACATTAATATTTGTATCACAGGAGGTTTTATAAAATTGGTCATGGTTTTAAGAAAAAATGTATGAAATATTTTGTTGCAGAAAAAGATTCTAAATTCTCTAAGTAATTTAAGTAATATTTGCTTTTCCTCCTCTTCTCCCAGAACTTTTAGTACCATTTATGTCATGGCATCATGTTGCTTTTGCACAAGATACAAGCAGATGGCTTTCCTCTCTGCATGAGGAGTGACCCCCCAATGCAGACAGAAAATCCAAAAATTAGTGAGGGGACCCCAAAGCCCCTCTTTCCAGAGGAATAATTGAAGTTGAGGTGGTGTGACAAGCAGGCATCCGTAGAGCATTTGGCTGAAAAGACCGGAGAGAGACTGAGATAAATGGCCTGAGTAAGGAAAATTGAAGATTTTCCCTAGAAGATCATCACAGCCCTGTGGGCCCCTGCTCTCACCCCTCAATCTCAGGAGAAGAGAATTCGAGGTCAGTCTCTGTCCAAACCTGGAGAGAAGTGGAACAGACAAATCACCTCTAAAAATTCCTAAAGAGGGTAAAAAACCTACAGCCCAGGCCAGCCAGAAGATCCTCTGATGCTGAACTGACCATCTCATCAGCAAACCTGAGTGACTGACATGAAAAACCTGGTGTCTACAACCTATCTCAAAAAAAAAAGCTCTGTAAGTAATGGGGTGCCCCAGATGGAGATTTCTCCAACATGCTGTATATGTGCAAAGGAAAAAGCCAAGTTATTCAAATACCTGGTAAGGTACAAGGTAAAGGTGGAGAGAAAAACCATTTTTGGTAGCTAATTAAAATTCTAGTGGGCCTAACTTAAAACCCACTTCTTTGAAGTAACTTATGCAAAAATGCTCTTACTAGTTGTATTAAACCAGATTATAAACTGTAAATGCAAATGTTAGTCTAACTGAAGTAACTCAAAGCTGTGTTTATTCATAATGCTATAATGCTTTGTTTTCTGTTGTTTAATTTGTGCTATCATTACAGACAATAAGAACGGCTGTGCCATTCAAGTTGTGCTATTTACTGCTCCAAGGCCTGAGTGGGTTAAGTAATATTCCCCTGTCTAATTAATCTAATCCTTTTCACGTGTTAAGATTGCAAAAGTGAACCAGTTAACTGCTCCTTTAGGAAATATGAGATTTCACCTTATCTAGAGATCGAAACTGCAGTCCCCTGTCAGCCTGAAGTAGCTACAGAAGATTGATCTTCGACCACGTTCCCTCTAATAACTTCTAGGGTGACGAAATCTCTAAAGCAAAATGGTCATCAGAAAAAGCTATAAGAGAAATAAGGGGAAAAGAAAGACCACAGGAATTAATAAGCCAAGTTAACAACTAAAAATAACATTATGCCTATCTATCCCAGAGGTTAAAGCAGGTAGCAAAAATTATGCTTCTCTTGGTAATGTTAAAAGTAGAACAGTCATTACTAAAAATGAAATTTCTTCATCTCTGTCTGACCCAGTGCAGGAAAGGCAACTGGAGTTTAGGGCTCTACTGTCCTCTCTACCCCAACAGCTGTTTAAGTTGCAGAATTAAAAAAAAGGAAGCAGAAACCTCCTTATCTTCGTTGTGAAATTCACAGCCTATGAGAAGAAAACCCTGAAAGCCCAGCTGAGTCAGCTCATAGAACCAGAATAAAAGTCCTAGTCTTCCTTCAGCAGCAACCATATGGTGGCCCCCCAGCGCAAATGTTTTCTGAGCCTTATAATGTTTTTCTCTTCCCCTTCCACTCTCCTAGCAGCTTGGCCGGCCGCCATCGATGCCCCCTACAAAGCCAAGTCTGAAAGGAACTCAGGCATATGAGCCCCAGAAGCCGAGAGGTCCTAGTAAAACGGTATCGCTCACAAACACTAGAGCCTATGTGGAAAGAACTGCTGTCAAGGTGGACGACATGCTTCCTGAGTTCACAGTGGAGCACACTGAGAATCCCCTCAAGATACGGGTCCAGCGGGCACACTTCAACCCTAATGCACTCACTGACTCTGAAAATGCTCTCCCTGGCACTTGCTAAGGAAGGGCTCGAACTGCTTACCTCCGGTCCTCTACTTCTCCCATGTGTTGTGTTTGGGGGAGCCGGAATGGGTGTGTAAAGCAAAACCTCAGCCTTTGCCTCCCTTCTGGGGGGGGGAATTGGCCTCTGGCTGTCCCTGTCTAACTAGGTAATCTAACCTTTGCTTCTTTAGTTGAAAGGTAGCCCCTTTTAGCTTTGAATCCTCAAATTCGCATAACAGCACCAAATCTGTAAACCTGGGTCAGGTAGGAGGTACTCAGTGCTCAGAAGTCCTGCCTGCTCCCTCTAGCCCAGGGTATTTACCTCCGGAACAGGTATGAATGTGTGGTAAAAATTTAGCTTATATGCGTCCCAGCATTAGTGCCCCCCAACATTAACATCATCCCGGGAAAAGAGCCCATCCTTCTGCCTAGCATAGATCTCTTAGGAGGCACTCCTAGGTCTGAGCACTCTACTGGTAGGGCTCAGAAGTAGCAGGTAAATTGATAACTAGGGGAGCAGGGCCAGCAGGGCTAAACAGGAATAACAGACTCTCACAAGAGTTAATTTCAAATGTGTGAAACAATCAAGCACCATCAAGAGTAGCTGGCCAAGATAAGGAGCTACTGGATGGTCCCTTATGGTCTTTATGGGGTGGGATTCTCCCCTATCTAATACCCCTACTGGGGTCCCTCCTGGGCCTTTTCATTTCTGGTAGCCATTGGCCCATGCATAATTGCCTCACTACATTCATATAAACCCAGGTTAAAAAAGTTAAACTTATGGTATTACGCCACGGATTAGCTCATGCAGATAATTCTAGCCAGGAATATCAGAAAGTGGAGGCCCCTAATCACATTGGCTTCTAGGATTAGAAGCCTCAAGTACAAGAAGTGGGGATTGAAAAGGGAAATCAGCACCCCCCCACCAACCTTGGCGGGTGTCCCGCCCCTTAAGGAAGTCGTCACTACCTTGGCTCCGCCCTTAAGGAAGTCGTCACTGCCTCGGCCCCACCTCTACCCCTACCTCACCAATGATTCGTGTCCAGCCCTCAAGGACTCTCCTTCCCCTCCCACTTCCCATCCTATATAAGGGGGTGACTAGGGACCCACGCGGTCTTTGGTTCTGGTCCTATTCTGGGAATCCATAGACCCTGGCCATTCCGAATGGTCAGTATTAAAGCACTTTTCAAAGCATTTGCTGGAACTCATCAGCCTCTTCATTTCTCTGCTCCGGGCAGCTAGATTAGGATGTCCGAATCTTTCAAGGTCCATCCTAGGCTAGAGCTGGCATGGCAGACGCCTTACGGCTCTGCGCCACCACCCCGGCCCTGGTGTCATTTGTTTTTTTAACCTAAACTAAACCTGCAAAATATGCAGCCTTGGAGCCAGTCCAGATGGGTGCTAGACTTCCTTGCTCCTTCACTCTGTGTAAGTGACTTAGTTACTAGTTAAACTTAAAGTGAAAGGTCACAATGCCTATTCACAACTCAACACTGTGTTGAGGAGTCAGGTGGGCAATTGGTGTGGGGGTGGGTAAGTGGAGGGCAGGGTGGGAGCAGGTGGCAGAAAGCACCCAAATTGAAAAGGAAGTGAAACTAACTTTATGTGCAGATAAATATGATTTGATGAATCAAAAAGTCTAAATTAGTCTAAAAACTACGGTCTAAAAACACATTCATTTAAACTACTAAGTTCAGCAAAAATGTAGTCTATAAGACCAATATATTAAAATCAGTTGTATTTTCATATTCCCATAAAGCATTTTCTTCCACAGCATTAAATTAAAATGCTTAGAAAGAAATATAAGCAAATAGTGTGACATCTGAATACTGAAAAACAGAAGACACCATTAGGGGAAACTGAAGATCTTTAGGGCTTTGAAAACTCAATTTTTTTAAATTAAAAGTTTTAATTTTTAATTTCTACTAGACCACCATGAGATACAGTGTTAAAAATTTGATAGTTGAGTTTCAGTTATAGAATGTTTAAGCGCCCATTCCTTTACCAATATTCATTTCTAGCCACCAATTTCCCCAGTTTCCTTTCCATCCCATCCCTTCCCTTCTAGCTTGTCTCTATGGCATACACTTAAGATCAATATTTCATGAAGACGTCAATAGTTCCAAAAACTAGCAGCAGACTCCATTCAGTCCTAATCAAAATTCCCCTCTCATTTCTTGATAGTGTCTGTTGATACATATAGGTTATAGCTTTAGATTCACTGTCACACATGTTCGCATCTCATGCCAAGTAGGGATCCAAATGCATTCTTTTAATTTATTTTTTTACATATTAAAAATTAAAAATATTTCCTCTCCTTCGTTATCATTGTGATGACTATGAAGGATCACACACATGATTGGCTGTGATGTTGACACATTTAGCTACAAAGCACACAGGGGCCACTCTCCTTGATGGTCATGTTCCCTGGGGGTGCGGGAGGGGGCTGGTTTCACTGTGATGCTAACACATGTGCTTTCCAGAGTCACATTCTGGCCACATTCCACATCTTTCCCTTGTGGTCCTTGCCTAGGATGAACATTTCAGCTGCGGTGCTCAGCTGTGGGGTGGTTCAGAAAATGCACATTCTGTTTCAGAGCTGGGGGTCACAAATGTCAAAGTGTGGGGACCATACACAGTGCCTGTGAATAGCAACTGGGGTTCCAAATCTCAGCTCAAGCTTGAAAGAAAGATTTTTTTTGTCACTGAACTATCCCCTAGGTCTTCCAATTCATTCTTTGCTCTGTAGATATGTTATTATAAGTGACGTAGCTATTCCCCTCTAGAGATTTCAGTACCCCAACCCGCCCCTTACACAGTAAACTTTCTTTTTCAGCCAAAGGCAGGGGTTTTGATTTCTTAAAATATAATAGAGGAAAGCATCACTTCTGCTTCAAAGCTCAAGGAAAGAAGTGTGCGAACAGGTGAGCTCACTTATAAAAATTAAACTTATATTTTCTTATCTTGCTAATAGTCTAGACCAGAGTTCTAAAATTTTATGGGATTCAGAATCACCTAATGTGCCAGTAAATATTCAGATACCTGAATCTTTCTCTGAAAGTTCTGATGCCATAGATCTGGAAATTTCCAAAAATCTGTCTGGCTAACATAACTGGTCTGTGAACCATATTTTGAGTGGAGCCATTATGCACAAGGCTTCTCTTCTTATGCTGTAGAAAAGTAAGGATGATGTAAAGTATTTTCTTTCTTGGTGGCTGAACAATTCTGCTGTGTGTTTTCACTCCAAATTGTCTTTTGTACCAGAAAGTTAAGTTGATTCTTAGAACTTGGAACCACAGTGATGAAGAGGGAGAGTAGTTATTTCTGAAAAAGGGCCAAACTCCGGGGATGTAAGAGAGTGATTTAAGATCAGGTAATCATTTTCCTTTGTATCCCCCAGGCCAATAATCAAACCATGAGTTACTTTTGAAATGCTGGGAAAACTAACAACAAAAACACAAACTATGGAAAAGCAGATGGTTTCTGTAGATAACTTTCAGTGCTAATTTGATGAGAATTTAAACTTTCAAATTAAAAATTAAAAATATTTTCTCCCCTTCATTGTCATGAATAGGTACTTCACTATTGTGATATCAGAAAGGACTAGCACATGACTTAATTTATTTTTCAACATATTAAACCAATCTTGTTTCTGGGATTAAAAACCAGGATGGTTATCAATATCTGTTTCAAGTGTATAGCTATATATGATTTGTTAATGTTTAATTAAATGTTTTTATGTCTATACACGAGGGATTTATTGTAAAATTTTTGTTTTGTTTTTTGTTTTATTTTTCTTTATGTTTAACATATGCACTAGAACAATTATGTAGTTTTGGAATTTTCTTTTTAATGGTTAACTAAGTGTCTATAATAAATATAGGACTATTTATATTTTCCACACAATTTTGTCAGTTTTCGTAGACTGACTCTTTAAAGAAACTTGACCATGGGGCCGAAGAGATAGCATGGAGTTAAGGCATTTGCCTTGCATGCAAAAGGACGGATGGTGGTTCGAATCCCAGCATCCCATATGGTCCCCTGAGCCTGCCAGAAGCAATTTGTGAACATAGAGCCAGAAGTAACCCCTGAGCACTGCCGGGTGTGATCCAAAAACCAAACGCCCCCCCCCCAAAGAAACTTGACCATTTTATTTAAGCTGTTGAATCTGTTAACCTGATTATCCTATTTGTTTTAGTAACTGGTCAGAATACTGTTTTGTTTTGTTTATGGGCTGCACATGATAATTCTCAAGGTTACTCCTGGTTCTGCACTCAGGAATTACTCATGGAATCTCCCCTATGCTGTTTTCCTGTCCTTTTTTTCTTTTTCTCTTTTTTTTTTTCTTTTTTTTTTTTTGGTTTTTCAGGCCACACCCGTTTTGATGCTCAGGGTTTACTCCTGGCTAAGCGCTCAGAAATTGCCCCTGGATTTGGGGGGACCATATGGGACGCTGGGGGATCGAACCGCGGTCCTTCCTTGGCTAGTGCTTGCAAGGCAGACACCCCACCTCTAGCGCCACCTCGCTGGCCCCCTGTTCTCTTTTTTTCTTAAACTCTTTCAGTATTTACAATCTTGGGCTCTGGGCATAGTTCAGAAGCAAAGCACATGCTTTGCATACAGAAGACTAGGGTATAATTCCCCCAGTGGGGGGCGGGAATAATATTCACCATCTTTTGGTAGCTCAGTAGTAACTGTAGAAATTACTCCTTTTTGTTCTTATTCTATTATCATTCTCATATTTAGGATTGGTCTCACCAGAGTTTATTCTATCATAGTTAAATGTAAAGAAATGTGGCGAGGGAAGAATAAATGGCCAGTGGCATTAGAACTGGATATGATTTATAGAATTGAGATTAATGGGAGGGAGGGAAGAAATTAGTAGGGGGTTCTTTAGGAAAGTGGGCAATATGGTAGTGGGAGGGGTGTTGGAACGATGTATGCATGAAACTATTACAGCACCCTGATAAAAATGGAAGGGTTGTGTGGAACCAAGTTAATTATTCTCTAGGCAATATAGCCCAGTATTTGCTAATCAGATACGCTTGTCCAAAAAGTTCTCTTACCAACTCATTCTAATGGCAATATTCAGGATTATACAGCAAGAAAAGACCAGGGCATGAGGGTAAAATAGAAGTTAACTAGTCCAACAGCAATGATTTCCCTGTCAGGCAGAGGAGCCTAAGGACTCCTGCAGAGCTGAGGGGAACCTTAGAGGTGCTCAGAGGTGAGATTTGTGACTATAATTCACCAGTGATGTAGGCCAAGAAGCCAGCCCATCTCCCTTTTGCTTTGTTCAGTATTCATGAGAAATGTTCAAACATGAAGAATTTATAAACACTTGTTATTTCTAATGAATTTAAATAATAGAGGGAGAGGTTTTAATGTTAAGAAATCTTACCCTCCATTTTCCCCATTTTTCTGGACCTATGCAAACAACGGTGATTGCCACTATCACACCTTTACTATATTTTTTTACTTTTATCCTTTAAGGAAAAAAAATGTAACTCACTGAACTTAAAAACAAATAACTGTAGTAGAATGCCTGTCTTGAATACAGGCAGGGGATGGGAAGGGAGAGGGGGGAATGTTACACTGGTGAAGGGGGGTGTTCTGGTTATGACTCTAACCCAACTATGATCATGTTACTTAAATAAAAAATATATTTAAAAAAAAAGAAAAAAGAAAGAAATTTTACCCATATAGATGGAGTGCTAATAGTCAAAAGATGGCCAGTCATCAGTGGTCTGGAGAAAGAAAAGCAATAATACAATGGAGTTGGGGGTTATCTATCTGATACAAAAGTTATTTAGAATAGGGCTAGAGTGACAGTACAGTGGGTACGGAGGGTAGTTGCCTATCACACAGCAACCCAGGTTATATCCACGGCATCCTTTATGGTCCCTGAGCACCTCCAGGAGTAAATCCTGAGAGCAGAGCAAGGAGTTAGCCCTAAGCATCACTATGTTTGACCCAGAAACAAAAAAAAAGAAAAAAGAAAAAAGAGAGAAAAGAAAGAGAAAGAAAGAAAAAGAAAGAAAGAAAGAAAGAAAGAAAGAAAGAAAAAAGAAAGAAAGAAAGAAAGAAAGAAAGAAAAGAAAGAAAGAAAGAAAGAAAGAAGAAAGAAAGAAAAAAGAAAGAAAGAAAGGGAGAAAGAAAGGGAGAAAGAAAGGGAGAAAGAAAGGGAGAAAGAAAAAGGTAATTAGAATGCTTCTATTCCAAAATAGTTCCACTTCCAATTTGTCATACTGCAGGAAATAACAAATATCTAATTTCTGATTTTATTCTAAACTATACACTGCTTAGTCTATTAATTACTCAAGTTTATAGCCTAGAATCTAACACTGTCTTGTATATGTCAGAGATAAGTTTGCTGTAATGTGCATTAAATTTATCTATAAGATATAAATACACAATTTTTATATGTAAGAAATAAGTATAACTGAAAGTTTATGTTTCCAGAGAGATCATACAGGGGGTAGAGTGCTTGACTTGCATGCAATCAACCAGGATTTGATCCCTGGCATTCCCCAAGCACTACCAAGTATAATTTCTGAGTGCAGAGCTAGAACTAACCCCTGAACACCACAGGTTTGGCCCAATAAGAAAAAAAAATTAAGTGTAATGGGTTCAAATGCATAAATTAGGCACTCTTTAAAATTCACAAGAAATTTGAACCCCAACAATGCAAAAAAAGAAAACCTCCATAAAAAAACATAGTAACGGGGCCAGCAAGATAGCGCTAGAGGTAAGGTGTCTGCCTTGCAAGCGCTAGCCAAGGAAGGACCGTGGTTCGATCCCCCAGCGTCCCATATGGTCCCCCTAAGCCAGGGGCAATTTCTGAGCACTTAGCCAGGAGTAACCCTGAGTATCAAATGGGTGTGGTCTGAAAAACCAAACCCCCCCCCAAAAAAAACCATAGTAACATAGTTACTCCAACTAGAAACCCTAAATATGAGAATCTCAGGGGCTAGAGCAATAGTACAGTGGGTAGGACACTTGTCTTGCACACTGCCAACCACATGGAATAATACAGTGGGTTGGGCACTAACAACGGTAATTTCTTTTCTTTTTTTCTTCTTTATTTTTTGGTTTTTGGATTTTGGGCCACACCCAGTGACACTTAGGGGTTACTCCTGACTATGGGCTCAGAAATTGCTCCTGGCTTGGGGGACCATATGGAACGCCAGAGATAAATCCAGCTTTATCCTGGGCAGCTGCATGCAAGGCAAATGCCCTAACAAGAGTAATTTCTGAGTGAAGAACTAGGAGTAACCCCTGAGCACTGCCAGGTATGGCCCCAAAACAAACAAACAAACAAACACAATAAAAACCCAAAGACTCACAAGTGGGCAGCAGCATACAAATGTATTGTACTAATTTCCATAAATCAAAAGAATACAAAACAAAATCCTATAAACTATTTTCAATTCTCTTCATTTATTTGGGTGTTGATACATTGCTTCTTACATAAGGAAAATAAGGAAAATCTTGCAAGAACCACAGTGTCTAAAAGGGAATATGAAGAAAAAATATAAATAAAAAATAAAAGGGAATAAGAGGAGGAGAGAGGGGGAGGAAGAGGAGGAAGGAGGAGGAGAGGAAGAGGAGAGGAGGAGGTGGAGGAGAAGTAGAGGAAGAGGTGGAGGAGGAGAAGAAAGAGAAAAAAGAGGAAAAGAAGAAGAAAGAGGAGAAGGAGGAGGAGGAAAGGAGAGAAACTGGGGACACTGGTGGTAGGAAATGTGCACTGGTGAAAAGTGTTGTACAAAGTATGACTGAAACTAAATCATGAACTACTCTGTAACTGTACCTTATGATGATTCAATTAAAGAGTTTATTTATAAAAGAAAGAAAATCTTGTAAGAAAAAAATGAACAAGACTAAATAGTACACATAGGGACTTGATGTTCTGCCAAAAGTCCTTAATCTTATTACAAATAGTTCACCAACTAGAAGCTGGTCTCTGGTCCTTATTTAATGTGTGTGTGTGTGTGTGTGTGTGTGTGTGTGTGTGTGTGTGTGTGTGCGCGCGCGTGCGTGTGTAAAATGGGTCCTGTTGATCTATAACTTAATCTCTTCACTTAAAACACCATGCTTCTGGGCCCGGAGAGATAGCACAGCGGTGTTTGCCTTGCAAGCAGCCAATCCAGGACCAAAGGTGGTTGGTTCGAATCCCGGTGTCCCATATGGTCCCCCGTGCCGGCCCGGTGCTATTTCTTTTTTTTTTTTTTTTTTGGTTTTTGGGTCACACCCGACGGTGCTCAGGGGTTACTCCTGGCTGTCTGCTCAGAAATAGCTCCTGGCAGGCACGGGGGACCATATGGGACACCGGGATTCGAACCAACCACCTTTGGTCCTGGATCGGCTGCTTGCAAGGCAAACGCCGCTGTGCTATCTCTCCGGGCCCAGGAGCTATTTCTGAGCAGACAGCCAGAAGTAATTCCTGAGCACTGCCGGGTGTGACCCAAAAACCAAAAACCAAAAACAAACAAACAAACAAACAAAAAACACCATGCTTCTCTCATTTCAGATTCCCTCCACCTCTAAATGGAGACCACAGACAACCCAGATGACAACTTCACTGTTGACTATGACATGGATAGTTTTGTGTGCGAACACGAGTCATTTGACTTTGCCACCATGAGCACCACCGTCTTCTACCCCCTGGTATTCCTCCTCAGCCTGCTGGGCAACAGCCTGGTATTGTGGGTCCTGGTGAAATATGAAAATCTGGAGTCTCTCACCAATGTCTTCATCCTCAATCTGTGCATTTCAGACCTGGTGTTCTCTAGCTTGATGCCTTTGTGGATCTTAGAATATCACATTGACTGGTTTCTGGGAGACTTCGTGTGTAAACTCTCCAACATGCTCTTTTCCATCAGCCTATACAGCAGCATCTTCTTCCTGACCGTTATGACAGTCCACCGCTACCTATCTGTAGTGAACCCCCTCTCCTCCTTGAATTTTAACACCTTCAAGTGCCGCATGATGGTGACCACAGTCATGTGGACAGCCAGTATCCTATCCTCCATCCCTGACACCATGTTCCACGAGGTGAATTATGGTCGATGTGACTATTCAGAGATCAAGTGGCATGTCATCTCTGTCTACCAGCACAATACCTTCTTCCTACTCTCTCTGGGAACTATTGTGTTCTGCTATGTGAAAATTCTTCGCACCCTGCTTCGCATGCGATCCAAACGTCACCACCGGACAGTCCTGCTTATCCTTACTATTGTGGTGGCTTACTTTCTCAGCTGGGCTCCCTACAACCTGATTTTGTTTCTGGAGACGTTATTGAAACTTCAATTTATCAAAGACTGCCAGACCAAACAACAGATAGACTACGCCTTGCTCATCTGCCGGCATCTTGCCTTCTCCCACTGCTGCCTCAACCCAGTGCTCTATGTCTTTGTGGGCATCAAGTTCCGCAGACACCTTAAAAATCTCTTCCGGCGTTACTGGCTCTGCCAGCAGCAGGCATCCAGTCCATTCCCCAAACCTCACTCCCTGGGTGGATTCAACTATGAGGGTGCTTCCTTCTATTGAGAGGGAGTTTGGAGGTACATGCAAGGGTGCACAGAAGAGCTGGAGGGATAGCAAAGAGAAATAGAAGGTGCAACATTGGGGATTCTGTGCCTGCAAGGATAATATGTCCCCATCCTGCCTCTTCTTCTTCAAAAAAAAATGTGGCTTCCCACCTGGGAATGCTATATTGTCACCTAGAAAAATGTTTCTTGAATTCTGTTCCATTATTGATGCCCCCATTTATTTACATTGACATGGGTTTCACATTATTACTTAGAATGTAATATGATTCCCAGAAAGGAGCATCTTTCAAGATCCTGAAACTAAAGGTTGTAAAAACTTTGTAAATACAAGATACTGGCAAGATGATTTTTCCTTTCCTGTCTGTTGGACTGCTCCAGCTGATCTTGTTTGTTCCGCTCTGCTATAGATTCAAGATGTTCCTATATACAGAACTAAAGTAACTACATCCTCAAAGAAGCATACTCAGAATGAAATTTGGATTTGGAACATCTTTAGGTGTACTGGAGACAAGTTCTGTATTATAGTTGCAGTTTCTGGGACATAACTGGAACTTGCACCTGAGCTAAGTGCTAGTTATGAGCATCAGCCTCTTGTTGAAGCTCTAAGTGCTACATTCTGCACAATGCATTCATTTGGAGAAAATAAAGAGGAACAAAGTAGGTATACACCAGGTACCAACAGGCCAGTCTAAAGGACCCAGAAGTGAAGACTCATCTTGGCCAAGATACCTAAGGTGAAGATTCCTACACTTCTCATCCTCCATTGAGATTCCACACTTTCCATGGACATGCTTGATTAATGGCACCAGCTTCTCTTCAACTCCCCACCCCGCCATACTTACATACTCCAAACCTGAGTCATCATGTATGCTGCCTTTCCTTTTTCTCCACGTCTATGACCAAGTCCCGGGGAAATCCACCTTCAGTGTCTCACAGTTTCTTGCCATTGCATGTCTATAAATCTGTCCTCAAATAATTTCATTTTTAGCATTTGTTCATTTTGTTCCCTAACATCCTCTGCAAGGCCCCCAAGATGTTTCAAAACCCCATTGACTCCTCCTATTGACAAACAAGGCTTAGACACTTCTTCAAATCTTTTAAGGCCTTTACCATCTACTACCGATAAAATTTCCAGTCTCTTTCCACTTTTACCTCCCAAAACAGATCCAATCAAAAAAGACTCTGGGACCTTTTGTTGACATGTCACTTCCCAATATATTACCTCTAGGTCTTTTTTATATATTACTCAGGCCTGGAATACTTATCTCTTTGCTCGCTAGCCAAAATGCCCCACATGAAAATCCAGTTTTTTAGAAAAACTCTTCAGGTTTCCATAGCACTCAGCTTGTTTCCTCAAAAATAGATCTTGTTGCTGCTCCCTTACACATATGTGCCTCACTGATTCCCCTGCCGCCATCCAAATGCAGTGTCAGGGGATAGGTTTGTACCCCTCCAAACTTGGATACAGGTGAGTTATCACTGAACTCAAAGGATGCAAGAAGGACATCTGTCATTATTCTAATTTATGCTTTCTTGGAGTCTTGTCCTGGGACATATTGTACCTTCTTTGTCGTAGTCTAATGATTTATGGATATTTATCTTTCTTCCCTAGCCAACTATTTCAGAGCATATGTCTATCCCTCTCTGTGGTAATGTTGATATTCAGCCTCATTTTAGTTAGTGGGACATTCATCTGCCTCTTAAACTATTCCAAAGTTTTACACCTAAAGAGAGACAAAAGCCAATCTTTAAAACTTTGCCAAGCCACACCCATATTGTCCCAGCCTGTCAACCTAATTTAGCTCTGGATGAGGCCTTTGGAAAAATCTTCTCCAGGTGATTTTAATCTGTGCCCTTGTTAGGAACATTGAGCGCATTACCTTGACAATGGAAATTCCAGAATCTTCCACAGTTTCTTGAGCAAGACCTTGCACTCAATTAGTGGGCCCTCAATATAGACATTTTAAAAGAAAGTGGTTGCTGATGCATCCTTAGTAAGAGCCTACAGAATCTGTAAGGCACCCCCTCTTCCATTCCAACTGTCAGTGACCTAGTCACCTGTGAAAAGTCAACTTTGGAGGAATTTAAGTTAGTTAGGAAAAAGGGAGGATCTGGTTTTAAAAATTAGGCAAGCTGGCTTGAGAAATAGTATGGGGGAAATAGTTAAATAGTCAAAGTGCTTGCCTTGCCTTAGTCAACCCAGTTTGGTCAACTTCAGCTGTGCCAGGAGTAATGAACCAAAAGTAAGCTCTGAGTACCACTCAAATATGACCCAGACCCTGACCCCCTTTGCCCCTGTTCCCTGGTCTCTGTGCCCACAAAAGTTTTTAAAATCAGTAGTACCTTTAAAGAGTTGGAAAATCAGCAATTTTCTAACCAACAAGTGGAATTATCATTTATAGTAGATGGAAAAGAAAACAGCAAAGGGAAAGAGATAATAACATAGTTGTTGATCGGATATATTTTAGCATATTTCTGGTTAAGCTAATTATTTAACAATTCCTAACACTGATATTAATAAATATTACTCAACTTCTATTCAGAGGTCAGGCTGTAACTAAGGAGTCAAAGGACAGTAGGTTTTAGTTTTCATGTCCACTTGGTCAAACCAAAGCACCATGGGGATTTGAACCTACAGAGTAAAGTTTGAGGTACTATATTCCAGAAAATTTCCTTTTGAGAAGCTTACTCACCACTCTCCACACCCATACTATTTCTTTATATCCAGGATGCTTATCTGAGTAATTTTTTCCAAAGGCACTTCCATATCTCTAGGAGCACTTCATCAAATACAATCATGTCTAACTCTTTCTTTATTGAGATGTTTTGGCATCCCAAATAAACTTCTTCCAAGAAAAAATATTTAATTAAACTAACCTAACATTTTAGGAATCCAACTGCAGAGAGAGAGGGGGTGGTGGTGGGAGTATAAGTAGGACAATGAAAGAGCATACTATAAAAGAATGGACTTACAAATTTGTTCAACATCATAAACTCTTAGTCCACACACCTCCATGAACTACTAGCTGTGCTCTCTCTTTCTTTTCCACTAAAACCCTGTTCAATATCATCTGAACTTTTGTAGTCCTATTCCTTCTAGTAGGGAAAAAAATGTTCTCTAGATACAGGTCTGAAGCTCTACCATACTTCCAACAAAAAAACATAAAAGATCTTCCCAGAGAAGATCTCCATGAATGCATCACCACTTCCATTGCTTCTGAAACAGAATAGGACAAAAATTCTGGTTTCTGAGAAGGAACAGACTGCTCAGTCCACAGCTGTTCCAGAACTCATATGACTTCAGCCAGAATGGAAGTTCCTTGAGTTTTATCACCCAAAGGACTTCCCATAAACTCTTCTCTAGCACCCACCAGCCTTGACATCACTGGGTTTGTTGGAATCCTAATGACCTTCATATATTAAGTCTACAGAATATGAGACAAGAGATCCATCAACATCAGTTTCCAAAGTAACAGAAAAGACTCAGCAGTCTCATCCCCTAAAGCCAATATCTTTTATTTACCCACTGTTACCTTGGGCCTCTTAGAGCCTCAGCATCCATGTCTATAAAACTATAAATGTCAACAATACAAAGGCAAACTCTACTTACTTCTCAAAGTGTACATGAGGTCATATGTATAAAAATACTTGCTTTTTTTGACTTGAAAAAAAAAAACAGATCATTTGTACAAATAAAAAACTAACATGATGAATATGCCTTATTTTTTTTTGCAAAATTATTATGTAAATTCATGAGAGAGTTTGTCTTATGGGGAATTTTTATTTGGGTTTAGAACTAAGAAAGGAATATAGAAGAGAGACTGGAAGGAAAAGTGTGGAACATTTTCATAAGAGTCAGGATGATGGGAAATTTTAACCTTAATAAAAATTGCCCAGGAGCTAAAGTCCATATTAAATGCTCAGATTTACATGCTTATCTCTTCCTTGGCCTGGTAGCCATGTTTTCACAGAGCACAAATAAAGCAAAGGAAAGAAACTATAGGGTCGGGGCTGATGTACGGAATCAGAGAGATGGGAAGACTGGGAAAGTCTCATTAAGAAGTATCATTTTAATAAAGTTGAAGGAACTAAGTATAGAGTTTTAAAACATATCCTCAAAGTCTATGTCATTACTTTCATTGAGATGGGGTTCAATGTATCCTCTTCCTGAATATGATCTACAGAGAACAGCAAAAATGACACTTCTAAGGGTAGGAT
Source organism: Suncus etruscus (assembly GCF_024139225.1). Taxonomy (NCBI): domain Eukaryota; kingdom Metazoa; phylum Chordata; class Mammalia; order Eulipotyphla; family Soricidae; genus Suncus; species Suncus etruscus. Next base: position 119,422,049 of record NC_064854.1, on the reverse strand, counting down.
AAAATAACACCAGATCTCTTGGAGTTGCCCTTTGGGGTTATACAGATGTCAGGGAAGAAGATAATTTTGTTTGAGAACGTCCAGATGGGGAAATCACAGCCCAGTAGCACCCTCAGCTGGCAGCATTGTCAACTACAGCCATATGGTACCGGTACCCCATCTAACATCATCTAACCCATTTTGCCAATTATTGAGCAAGGATTTTATTTTATTGTTTGCACTTTTTATTTTTTATTTATTTAGTTATTTGGGAGACACCCAAAATTTCCATCTTTGATTGGGAATCACTCATTGTAGTGCTTGGATACCCAGTGAATCAGGCAGTGCCCGAGATTGGATGGGGGCCTCCTGAATATGCAAAAGATGTACTGAGTCCATTGAGCTCTCTCTCTCTCTCTCTCTCTCTCTCTCTCTCTCTCTCTCTCTCTCTCTCTCTCTCTCTCTCTCTCTCTCTCTCTCTCTCTCTCTCTCTCTCTCTCCATGTGGCTCTGGTTCTGGCTCATGTGAGTTTTAAATACAACATTGTGGCTTTAAGGCATAGTGTTCCATATATAATAGGCCTTCTCTAAATATTAAATTTGTGTACTCTCCTAATTCCTTTTGGGTCTAAGTTCCAAAGCAAAGAACTAGACCATACGATTGAAATGAAATTGCTTTCATCCTTTCATACTTCATAAAACTCTTCAGACAATGGTTTCCCTCTGGTTTCTCATCCCCCTTCATTTCATAATTTTTAATAGGGAAAGAGAATTTGAAAAATCACTTCTCCCCAACTGGCTCCCCATTCATTTAATTTGATTTATACTTATACCTAATTTATCAACGATGGTAATTAAAAGGCTATAGTCTAAAATTAAGTAAAAAAAAAGTGTCAAGGAGATAGCTGGATGGCCTGTGCACAAGGGTTGCACATAGAAAGCCATCCACAGCATGGCAAGGTCCCTGTGTACTATCCAGGGCTACCTCTAAGCACTAAGGGTGTGAACCGTATAGGGTAGGGTCATCAAGCCAAAAGAACAACTTCACAAATTAACTAAGAGAATATCTTTCACTTCCTATATATAGTATTCTACTCTACGTCCTCTCTTTTTCCATTTTTTCGTGGTGCCTTGTTTCACTGACCATCAGCTAAATCGTGTGAGTGTTTTTAGGCTTAAATGGTGGAAACATGTGCAGGATGGTGCAGCTAGCACTAAGGGATGAAATCCAGTCACAAGCTGAAGAAGCAGGTAGACAGCTGCCTTGCTCTTTTGTTCCCATAAGAGATATTACTGACAAATGCAATGTGTTCAACAGAGTCCAGAATGCTTTAAACCTATAAAATATAAATATAAATTGAGCTAAGAGTGGGATAAAAATTAAGGAATGGTATTTTATGAACACAGTTTTTCAGCACTGATTTTTACCAAGTCCCACTGTGAAGAAATGAGTCTATCCAAAAAGATGGGACAAAAATGCAACTAAAAACATGAGACATCATGCCCAGCAATATATATCATGTTCTTCCATTGGATCCAACATATAAAAAAAGATGATTGCTTCCTTACATATTAATAAATCTTTGGGTGTTAGTTGTATTTTTCATTGACAGCACACGCACAAAAACAACTCAGAGATAGTCAGATGTCAACTTCCCAGAGTCACGATTCTGAATTCAAAAATCCTTAGGATGTGTGTGCCTTAACACTCAGTCCAGGATTCAAAGGGTTAAAGCCGGGCTGGCTTAGTGGGCGGGGCAAAACAAGGAAGGTGGGAGGGGCGAGACCCGAAGGCGTTTTCAAGCGCACAGCCTGTCGGGAATTGTAGTCGGCGCCCATCAGTCCGTGAGGCTCGGCGGGAGGTGTCCAACAAGGTCGCGCGGGGCATGCCGGGAGTTGTAGTTCCCGGCCTCTCTTGCCGGAGTATCCTGCGTATCATGGCCTCCCGCTCAGCGCTCCCTTATTCTTCCTCTTGACCCCAGAAAGTTTCGCTTGTGCCCCGCCGGGGATCCTTGAGCTCGTAAGTGGCGCGGGAAGTCTGCGGGAACTCAGGGCCTGGCGTCAGCCGATCTCGGCTCGGGAGTGGAAAACTCCGGGGTGCTTGTCACCTGTTGCCTCCACTGTCCCCGCCCTCCAGGGTCTCCCCTAGACCCTGCCTTGGTTGGCCTCTGGCTCCAGCCTTGGAGGGTCTGGGGGAGCATCCCTGGGAGGTGAAGCTGACTCTGGAACTCGGGGCTACTGCTTTAGGTGATCAGATACAAAGACTGAGCCCTCCCAATCTCCCCCCAAACCATTCCAGAACCCCCTTCCCTCCTGAGCCATTCTTCCACCTGGGAGCCTGTCTGGTGCAGGTGTTATTCGTTAACAAGTTTTGGCCTCTGGGCCTAAGGGGGACAGGTCCCGGGTGTCCCCTAACTCAGTTTAAGAGGCTGTTGAGTCCCAGAAGTGCACCTGGGTGACAAGGGTTCATCCCTCTCCCTACCCCACCCCTAGGTGACTGTTGGGATCCTGGGGGGCGACTCTCAGATCCAAGTTCAGCCCCTTGGAGAAGGCCCCAGGGCTGTCTGCAAGCAGACAGATGGTCCTGTGTGGCCAGGATGGATTTGGGGCAGAGTCTTCAAAGCTCAGTGTGTGGGTTGGAGAGGGCAGGGTGGAATCTAATGTTTTGAGTTAAAAACAAACAAACAAACAAACAAACAAAAAAGCAGCATGGTTGGCACAGCAATCCTGCCCTCATGACTTCACATGTCCTCTGATGCCCACACTTCCTTTTGGCAGCTGCCTCCTCCAGAAAGAAAAAAAAATAGGTAGGGGTAGTGCTTAACTGTGTTAGCCACGGCCCCCCACTCACTGCCCTATCCCTTTGCTTATCTCACATCAGCAGTTTCCTTTCCCTGCAGAAAAATGGGTCAGCCGTCTCTGAGGTTGCCGGAGCAAACTATCCTGGACTCGCTGCCCTCCTGCCACAGAAAGAAGCTCTGTCTGTAGCCTTCTCTCTGGCCATCTGCCTCCATGCATCGACTGCCACTTGCTGATGTTGGCAAGAGAGGTGGCTGTCCTATGCTGTCTGGTTTCTGAGGTTTCTTGCCTCCAGTGACTCCCGTTTTCTATATTGTTTTGTTTTCTATTTATTTTTGGTCTACATTCGGTGGAGCTCAGGGTTTACCCTAGGGAATCCAAGGACCATATGGGATGCCAGGGATTGAACTTTTAAGGAGCCTCAAACAAGGCAAGCACCCCATTCACTGTACTACCCCTTCAGCTCATCTTGTTTTGGTTGTAAGGAAACATCTACATGCCCACTTCTTAGATTCAACCATTGCTATTTCACTTTTTTGTTTGCTTGTTTTTTTGTTTGTTTTGGAGTCACACCGGTGGTGCTCAGGGGTTGCTCCTGGCTCTGCGCTCAGAAATCACTCCTGGCAGGCACAGGGGACTATATGGAATGCCAGGAATCGAACCACCCTCCGTCCTGGGTCGGCTGTATGCGAGGCAAACACCCCACCTCTGTGCTATCTCTCCGGCCCCAGCTATTTCACTTTGACCATTGTTCTGTTTGTCTACAGTTGGTTGATCTTTTGGCTGCTCCCTGAGGCAGGAGGATCTTGGGCTCAGGAGTTACACATTGAGACCTGTATTCTTTGTTCTTATTTATTCTTTTCTAATTTTTACTATAGTGCCATAATCTGCCAAGTTCTTCATAAGACAGTCATTTCAGGCATTGAATGTTCAAACATCAACCCTGCCAACAGTGTGACCTTTCCTTCACCAGTGTTCCCAATTTCCCACCCATTACCATAACTTGCCTCCATACAGGCATAAACACATTTGTTTCATATTGTTTGTTACAACACAAAGGGAAATGGAATTATCAAACAGGGGTCAATTTGAAATGATTGTTCTATATCTCCATGGTGTTTCTGAAGTCAGAGTCTAAGGATTTACTTGAACGATGGTTGGTGCTAGTTCTGTGTTACTGTTTAGGCTGAGTGAGCTTTTTAGATTTCTGTGTAACTTTCCCATCAGATTTCCTGTGATATGACTGGTCTGACACTACTATAAAACATTGAGGTGTTGTGGCTACATGGTCTAAGATTTATAGATCTGAAACAAATTTGGTGGCTTGGAAGTTTGATAAGGTTAAGACTGAGAGTTGGGCCCTTTCTGTTGGAGAGTATAGGTTGTGGCACTGGGCTGTTGTAATTTGTGTATAAAAGGGAACCTCCCTCCTTTCCTTAAAATGTCACAGAGGTAGCAGCTAGGGTCAGGCTACCTGGGAAGTATTAATAGCCATTATTTTCTTTTGGAGCTTGGTAGAGGAGTCAGGCCATTTTTCTTCTAGGAAGATGGTGGTGGTAGGTGGGTATAAAATCATCCCACATGCCATGTGAAGGAGTTTGAATTGGGGTCACGCATGAAATAATCCAAACCAGGCTGAGGGTAAAATACAAGTAGTCTGGTATGGAGAGGAAGCTGCCTGCTAGAACTGCCATTTTTTTTATTGAGCACAGAGACCACCCTTGGGTGGGGCAGTTAGGACAGATAGCTCTGGCTCTCCTGAGCCAGTCCCACCCAGGTTTACAAAATAATCTCTGTTTTCCAGTAAATCCAAGTTGTAAACAAGCATACAAAGGAACCAGGTGGGGGCTGCTGGAATTTCTGGTAAGGAGAAGGGATTTGACCCAATCACTTCTTGAAAAGAGAGTCCCAGAGTTTTCTGCCCTGAGAGGATTTAGGCTCTGTCTTGCTCAGGGCAGGGTTGCCCCAACATATCTTTATGTTTAGAGGAACTACCCACAAGGAAGCACAAATAGAGCAGCCCCTTCCTGCAGAATCTTAGATAGGCACTTGAGAAATGGCAATAGGGTCTGGAATAATAGTACAGTAAGTACACCATTTGCCTTGTACTTGGCCTACCCAGGTTTGATCCCAGCATCCCTTATGGTCCCCTGAACACTGCCAGGAGTAACTCCTGAACATTGCTGGCATGCCCCCCCCCCCAAAAAAAAAACAAAAAGAAGAAAAAGAGAGAGAAAAGAAATGGAAGCCCCCTTTTCTCTGTAGTAGGAGAGGGTTGACCACAAGACAATTTGGGTTCCTTAATGATTCCCCAGGTACTTAGAGACTCAAGACTAGACTATCTTTTCAACCTGAGGCAGAGGCTGAGGAAGTGTATTGTCTCCTTGTGGTCTTATGGTGAAAACCAATTGTAGGAAGTTTTGGAGGTGCATTTGCTGGATTAACCCCAAGCAGAAGAGCAGGTGAGTCCATTAACTGGTGCCTGGTAACCCTCAGAAGCCACCTATGAGCAGAGATGATTCAGGGTTGACTTTGTCAAAGTCAAGTCATTTGGTGCCTGAAAAGGCATTTCCTTTTTGTAATTTCAGTGCCAATGTAGGAAAGAAGCAGCTTTTGATCAGGAAAAGAATTTTTGTTTGATCTACTGAATAAGTCAGTATAGTGGATATTGTAATATTGCCACAAGTCAGTGTTTGTCATTTGTTTTTTTTTTAGATCAGTCTTTTAAAATGGCTGAAAGATTTGCAACTGTCCCACTAATAAGAGCTTCAGCTTCAGAGCACCATCCATGGCTTTCAGAAAAGGATGGCAGAAAGTATGTTCATTTGGGCCAGAAGTTTTTTCTTCTTTTCATGTTGCAACCAGTTGTAGTGGCTCTCAGTGATCCTTCCTATTTGCACAAGTCTTTATGGGATTTGAGAAATACCAATATCTGCTTCTAGAAGAGCCATATCCTCTATTCAGGTATTAGGGCCTGTGCATCAGTGTAGCTCTAAGGAGCTACGAAAGAGGAACTGTGGTTTGATTGTTTTCCCTCTGGCTCTATATCTGATTCTGGAAACCAAAGACAAGTATTACCAACTAACTCAGGAACTTAAGTACTATATATACTCCTAGCTTGGGGTAGAGAATTGACTTCAAAGAGGACTTTACATTTATTTATTTATTTAAAAACTTTATTGATTGATTGATTGGTTTTTGGGCCACACTCAGTGGTGCTCAGGGGTTATTTCTGGTTCTGCACTCAGAAATCGCTCCTGACAGGCACAGGGGACCATAAGGGATGCCGGGATTCGAACCACAGTCCATCCTGGATCAGCCATGTTCAAGACAAATGCTCTTGCCCTGTGCTATTTCTTCAGTCCCCTTTTGTTGTTTGTTTGTTTTGTTTTGTTTTGTTTTGCTTTTGGGTCACACCCAGTGGTGCTCATAGAGTTCTTTTTAAAAATGTGTTCAAATTTCATATTATTAAAGGATAATTACTATTTACATTTTGGTGCTCTTATAATTTTTTTTTTATGCCTAATTCTTAATTTGGTTTGGTTTGTAGTATAAAAGCATGTGCTTGGTTTTAGCCCATTAACTAATTAAGTGGTAATTTTCTAAGGGTTCTCTCTGTGTCAGACTGTGTTGGGGGGTGAGGAATAAGGATGAGCAATGGAGCTTCAAACATATGCTCAAGATAGAGTCAACAAGAGATGAATGACAATTGTGGTGGAAGAGGCAGAAAGCCAGAAAGGAGAGCCCCCTTCCCAGAGATGCTGAGAACCAGGACAAAGTACACAGGTGAGGTTTGGTGCCTTGTGTGCTCACCTGTTTTTATCCAAGTACTTGCCAAGCCTCAGGTGATCTCTCATTTGACTAAGCTTTTTGGAGTGCTATCTTTTTCTATGGGAGGTTCCTTTTCTTTAAGGAAAAGGCTCTTCCATGCTGATTCACAGCTGTAAGCCCAGCTCTTTGGTCAAGCTTGCATTAGATTCAAGGTACCCCACAAATTTCTCTTTCCTGGCAGGCAGTTTCTTACCACATTCTGGTGTCATGTCTTCCTCCAGGTTGTGTACTGTGGTGAAAACATACCCTGCCAATGATTCATCACTGTCTGGACTAACTTCTTTGATACACTGGCCAAGGAGATTCTCAGGGATCTAGGACATTTATTTACATCTAGAAGTTTTCCCCCACTTCTGTGTAGGTGGTTCTGTTTGGGGCAGGAGTCGATGTGCCAGTTGACTCTCAATGGCCTACTAGCTCTTGTAGCTAGAACCTGCTCAAGTTTTCTGCTCATTTGCTGCCACCTCCTCTTGGTTGCTTTCTCCAAGGGGCCCAGCAGTTCCAAATACAGATAACATGGATTCTGCTTGAAGCAGCTCCCCAGCTTTCTAAAAGGAATAGAAGTCAGCCTCCCCCAGGGGCCGGAAGCAATACCTCACACCCACAGGTTTTTCTTGGCCCAGTTCTAGGCCCGTGGGTTGGAACTGAGGCTAGTTTTGTGTATGTACCAGGGAGCAGTAATCAAAAAAACCTGGAATAATTTGTACAAGGGAAAAGACCAGGAGAAGGTTCCTTAAGTAATGGTAAACCCAGGTGTCATTCCCTTTGAGAGAGAGATGACAGGAAGTAAGGAGTGTTTGGAAAGAAGACTCAAGCATGCGGTTGGTCAACACTTTAATAACAGGTCTAAGCAGTTGGGTCACCTAATGGACCCATGCGGAAATGTCTTTCTCTGAGAGATGCTTGAGCACTCTCTTGGGCACCCTTTTGAAGTGCTGATGAAGGGAGCCCACCTACCCATCAAGCACTTCAGCACTTAGCACCAAGACCTCCAGCCTTCCTGTTGCAGGTAGGGGGCTAGAAAGATATTATTGGATGTGCTTAACTAGGCCACAGCATTGGGCTTTTCCAGGAAGTCCTGCTGGATTTGACTGTCTGAACTGTCTCTTAGTAGGATTTACAGCAGATTTCTGCCTCCACTTCCCTCAGTTTGGGAGTTGGGGAGAGTAGCCCAGTGTGTGGGGCCCTCTGTGGGTCAGCCTTAGCTGCTCTTGGGAGCAAGTAAAAAACAAAAAAAATGAAGGGTACTGCAAGGCTGTCTTTCATGCCCTAGATCTCCTTCATGTCTGAACTTTTAGTCTTTTCATGTTGTTACTCAAATGCTATATTGCTCATATCATACTCAGTTTCTGAGCCATATTATGGACTATCTATCAGTTGTTGGTGCCACAGTGTAAATAAGTTTATGTATAGTTAGTTGGCATCTTAGTATCTTAATTTGGGACTAAATTATATTCACAATTATTAAGACATTTTGAGCATCTGGGCAAGGAAAGGAGGAATTGGGAGGGAGGGCCTTAACCTCTAAGTGATATGTAGGCTGTGACTAGAAACATGGGCAATAGTCCTAGGTAATAGATAGAAATATTTCTTACTCACTTAATCTGTTTTGCCCTTTATCATAAGACTGGATGTTTTCATACATTCTGGATAACTCTAAAGATAGTTTTGAGTTGTTGGTAATAGAATTCAGCATTGGGTAAAATTCTATAAAAAACCCCCATTTAAAAAAAAACATTTTTTTTCTGGTGTTTGAAAGAATCTGTCTGGACAATGATGTAAGTTTTTGTTTTGTTGTTTTTCGTTTTTTTGTTTATTTATTTGTTTTAGTTTGGTTGGTGGATTTTTGGACCACTCCCAGTACTGCTTATAGGATACTCCCAGTTCTGTGCTCAGGGGTTACTCCTGGTGGTCCCCAGAAGTCCATTTGCAGTTCTGGGGATCAAACCAGGGTCAGCCATAAGTGATAGAGAGTCTTACATGTCCTATAATCAGAACCCTGAGGTTCTTATTAAAAATCACGGAGGTGATTTTCACTTTGAGTACTTTGCAAGGTATGGAGCCTGGAGTACTTCTCCACCACCGTCTCCTTCTCCTGTCCCCATGTTGAAGCAGTGTTTGGCCACATGCCTCTCTGAGTCTCTGTTCAGCTGAGCAAGCAGTTTACCGATGGGTATGGAGGTCAATGTCTGTCTGATTAGTGCCACAGGTTTGTGATTTCTGTGACAGTATGAAATAGGCATTTTGTTTTTGTCTCAGGTTAGAACTTGCGATTTCCTGAGTGACAGAGGCAATAACAACATCTTTTTTATTTGTCATAACAAAGCTCTTTCAACCATACCTAGTAATTTGACTCTTGGGGGACTGATCTACAACTTTAGGATGGGAGCGGTTGCCAAAGGAATCAACCAACTCATAGGCTGTTGAAATTTATATCTCCCTTAATTCAAGGCATCTGGAAAGGGATTGAATATGGAGTGATGGCCAATGGCCAGTGATTTAATAAGTCCTGCTCATGTAATGAAACCTCTGTGGCCCTCTAAGCAGTATAGTTCTGGGGAAGTTGGAGCAATTGTACACTGGGTAGGATACTTGACTTGTACACAAGTGCAAGGGTTCAATCCCTGGTACCCCATATGATCTCTCAAGTTCTTTTTTGTTTGTTTGTTTGTTTTTTTGGGCCACACCCAGCATTGCTCAGGGGTTACTTCTGGCTGTCTGCTCAGAAATAACTCCTGGCAGGCACGGGGGACCATGCGGGACACCGGGATTCGAACCAACCACCTTTGGTCCTGGATCGGCTGCTTGCAAGGCAAATGCCGCTGTGCTATCTCTTTGGGCCCAATCTCTCAAGTTCTACCAGGAGTGATCTCTGAGCACAAAGCCAGGAATAAGCCCTGAACACTGCCAGGTGTGGCCCTAAATCAAAAAAGTTAAAAAAAAAATTAAATGATTCTGAGTTGATCAATCCAGCAGAGTGTTAGGAGCAGAAGCTCCATACGCCTCCTCTTCCTCCTGTTCCCCAAATCTATGTAGATCTTTCATTTGACTGCCCCCATATTGTATCCTTTATAGCAAACTAATGTAGCATTAAATTGCTTCTCTTAGTTTACTAACAAATTGTTCAATCCTGAAGAGGGGATCAGGACTGAACTAAGCCTTGTTTTTAGTTCTTTTGGTCAGAAGTCCAAGCAGCACCTAGGACATGGCTCTAGAATCTGGTCTGCAGTCATGTAGCCTGACCCTTTCTCTGGGGTTCAATCACAAGAAACTACACCAATTGGTTATCAGTGTTGGGCAGAACCCCATATTCTATACTAGAAGTAGCAGAGTAATATTTAGGCCACCCCTCAATGGACAAGCTTACCTTGAGACACAGGAAGCTGAGTGGAGTGTGGGAACAGTGCCCCTCTCTCCCTCCCAGCTAAATAATGTTCTCAGACAAGGAGAAGAAGACAAAATGCTAAAAGCAGGCCTTTGCAAGTCTGGGAGAATAGCCTCCCTGTGGTGCCTAGCTTCTTCCCAGAAATACTGATTTACTTCTGGAAAACTTGTGAGGTGGTGACCCCCCACCCCAGCCATGTGGTGTGGTGAAAGGGATGCACTCTGACCTCCAGGCCCAGCAGCAGCAGCAGCACTTTCCTTGGGTTCATTCCCTTGCTGGACACAGGGGTTCTTGGGAAAATGCTCTTGTGTAACCAGCAATTCCAAAGACCTGGGAACTTGGCATCAGCAGAGTATGCTGGATTGGAGAGAGTGGCGGGTGATCAGGCAAAGGCCTGGACTCTGGCTGATGGATCTGGATCCTGATCAGCTATATGCTAGCAGGGGACCTGTAGAGGGGCCAGGGTACAGGCCAGCAGCTTCTCTGCTACCTCATACCCAGGTTTGGGATCTGTGAAAGATTGGCTACCAGTGCTTGTGGAGGGGCTTTGCTCTGTGGCTGAAGTCATGAAAGAGGGTGTTGTGTGGGTGTGTCCTTGCCGCTCTCTACCCAGCCTAGAGATGCATTCTCTGTACCTATTCTCACTGAATCACAGCTCCACTGGCTTGTGAGTTAAGAGTAGATCTGGTCCTCTCCTCAGGAGGCACTGACACAGGAACAGGATGCTTCTGTACTTACTTGGAGAAACTGTGACTAGGATCATTTCGACTTGGGCTCATCTTTCCTTGACCCCAGGGCCAGAGAGAGGAAGGTGATGATGGGAGATGGGGGTCCAACACATGTGAGGAAGGCACAGAGCTGCATTTGGGAAGCCTGTTGGATATGGAAATGGTTGAGTGACTACTATAGTGATTGACTCAGTTGCAAGGTCACATATAAGGTTTGAAATTGATCTTGCTGGGGTTCAAACCCTGATTCCACTCCTTACCAGCCCTGACTTTAGGTTACATGATCTCTCTGAGTGCCAGTTTCTACCCAAAACGGAGATGGTGAGAGCTTAACTGATCCTGTGTGTAAAGCACCAACTAGATAAGACTCAGCAATGATCGGGTCTTGGAGCACAGCGGCTGCTTCCACAGCATCCTCTACTCCTGCACTCTGCTTTTGCCAGCAAACAGTACTTTGTGCTGGGCATCCAAGAACAGTATCAGAGGTTCTGACAGAGTCAGAAGATCTGTTCAGACTTTTTTCCAATGCTACTCAGAGCTTCTCATCGTTTTTGGTGTTTGGCCATTCCTGTGTCCTTAAATCACTCCAACAGCTGCCCAAGTAGGCCTGGTAACTCAGGATTCACCAGTCACAAGAGGACTGTAACGAGCTTAAAATAGAGGCATGGGGACAGAGGGCCGGGCAGGCTCTTGATGGCAGGCAGGTTGTGTTTGCACACCCGGTCAGAGTGAGCTGCCACCAGGGAGCCACTTCCCTGCTGAAGCCAGCCAAGCCCACCTTGGTTCGGAAACTCCAGGGTATGTGTCCTTCCTTCCGGATTTGGGCCCCTCTTACTGGCTTTCCTCAGAAGAAGTCTGTGGGGCTGGGGTAGGGAGACAGACTCTGGGGAGAGTGGGCCCTTAGGCTTAAGGACCTGTCTCAAAGTGGGTCCAGCCGACAGGACAGGGGAAAGGGAGGTATTTTTTAGAGCGGAAAGCGAGGTAGTCCTGCCTTAGAAAGAGATACTAAGGAAGGGAGCTCAGAAGGAACAAGCCATCCCTTTGGTTCAGCATGTTGTTTTTATAAGCCCTGAGCCAGGACATTATGTCTCAATATCAGAGTGTGTGAAACCAGCCAGAGAATGGCCACAGAGCAAGGCCCGCACTGAAGGGTGAACCCTTCCTAAACTGAAAGACAGTTTGGACAGAGCAGCGTTTCTCTTCGCCTCTTCACTGCCATCCTGATCTGTCAGTGAATTCTTTCTCCACGGCCTCTTTCCCCTCCCCTGTGCAGGTGCCGCCATGGAGTCTGACCATTGCTGACCGGACCCAGGCAGGAGCAAACAGCCCAGGGAGCTGGCCTGCATCCAGTGGCCATGGCCTCTGCTAGCTCCGAGAGCCAGATCCAGAGAATTATTCGTGATTTGCAAGGTACAGTTAGGCCCTGGAGCGCAGTGGGTTGGGTTTTGAGGGGCCTGTGATTGGACTTTTGCTGCTGCCAATGGAAATCCAGTCCTTTCATCTTTGGTCACCCTGAGAGTAACTCAACCCCTCGGGACACAACATACTGAATATTTGGGGCTCAAATGTCCTCTTTATGTAAGGCTGGGAGAGCTTGCCTGGTCGTCCACACAAGGCCTGTTGGAACCACTCATAAGTGGTTTCATATAATCCTTCCTGAGTCAGGGTCCAATTTCATTTTGTATATATATGTGTGTGTATGTGTGTGTGTGTGTGTGTGTGTGCGTGTGTGTGTGTGTGTGTGTGTGTGTGTGTGTGTGTATGTATATTTATATGTCTGTCTGTCTGTTTTCAAGTTATCTGTTAAGTTGGGCTGAGTCACACTTCTCTGGGCTGAGTTGGCTCATTTGAGGAGGAATGTTTTTCCACCCTCTCAGCAGGAAGACCAGATACCCGTCTTTCTTGTTTTGCTCTCCAACCTAGCTGGCAGTTCTGCAGCCTGTGACATGCACCATTTCTGGGTCTGCAGTCTCCTGACATCCAGGCAGCTTTACTGGAGAAAGACATGGAGGGAAAGTGTGTGAGGAGGTGTAGAATCGGGAGCAGTGGTCTGCTTTCTAGACTGGCTGCAGAATCTAGGGCCCGGGTTCACGCTTCCACGTGATGCCCCAAAGGTCAGCATTTTGGCAAGTTTTCCACCCTCTGCAGAGCCTCATTGGATCTTGGCCCATTTTTATAAAACAGGAAGCCATTCATGACATACTGAAAGTAGAAGTTTTATTTAAATAAATGTGATTGAATCACTGTGAAAATATAGTCATAAAGTTGTTTATGATTGAGTTTCAGTCATAGAGTGTCTAATACTCTTCATTTACCAGAGTACATTTCCCACCACCAAAGTCCCTAGTTTCCCTCCAGCCCTCCTCTCTGTCCTCGGCACTGCTAGCCTCTGGCAGACATGTTTTTTATTCTTTCATTTAAACACCATGGTTACAGAATTGTTATAGTTGGGTTTCAGTCATAGAATGTATACCACCCTTCACCAGTGCACGATTTCCTGCCGCCAATGTCTCCCTGTTCCCTCCAGCTCTCTATCTCTGCCTGTCTCTGGGGAAGGCATTTCTCTCTCTCTCTCTCTCTCTCTCTCTCTCTCTCTCTCTCTCTCTCTCTTTCTCTTTCTTTTCTCTTTCTCTCTTTCTCTTTCCCTGTCTATGTCTCTTGTCTCTCTGTGTCTCTTTCTCTTTCTCTCTCTCTCTGTTTTTATTTCTGTCTTTCTATCTCTGTCTCTATCTTTCTCTTTTTCTCTCTCTCTATGTATGAGACTGTGGTTTATACTATTGTTAAGGAAAGGGTATCATGCATGCCACTTTACTCCCTTCCAGTACCGAGTTTTTGTCCAGAGTGATCAGTTCAAACTATCATTGACATAGTAGACCCTTTTCTACTCTAACTGCGCTCACTGCTCTTTGTGGCAAGTTCCCTACCTCTAGGTCCTCTAGGCCCTCATCTCTATTTTCTGTGGGTATTATTGCCATACTGTCTTTCCTTTTTTCTCATATCCCATAAATGAGTGAGATTATTCTATGTCTATTCCTGTCCCTCTGACTCATTTCACTCAGCATAATAATTTCCTTGTCCATTCATTCACATATAAGCAAATTTCATGACTTCATTTTTCCCGATGGCTACTTATTATTCCATTGTGTAGATATACCAGTTCTTTAGCTACTCATCTGTTGTTAGACACCTAGGTTGTTTCTAGATTCTGGCTATTCTAAATAGTGCTGTGATGAGTATAGGAGTGCAGAGAGCATTTTTGTATTGTGTTTTTGTGTTCCTAGAGTATGTCCTAGGAATGGTATTGCTGGATCATATGGAAGTTCAATTTTCTAGCTTTTTAAGGAATGTCCACATTTTTTTTCCCCAAAAGGCTGAACCAGTCTGCATTTTCATCAGCAGTACATGAAAGTCCCTTTCTTCCTGCATCTAGTTTGGCAGATGTTTTTATTCTCTCTCTCTCTCTCTCTCTCTCTCTCTCTCTCTCTCTCTCTCTCTCTCTCTCTCTCTCCTTTTTTCCCTTTAACAATATTGTTACTGAAGGGATATCATGCATATCATGCATGTTCTTAAATGCTCAGACAGAGCAGTGACTAGCCACAATCTCTCAGACCATGGGTCTTTTAGCTAGTGGTAGTCAGAGTATAGCCTACATTCTGAAGTTATAGGTCAAGGAGATGACCTCACTTCTTCAGGATTCTCTTCTGTTTACAGAGTGCTTACAGCCTGTAGGAGCAAATGTTTAAACAGTGTTTCTTACCTCCTAGGCATGATCTTAAACATGCCTCATTTGATAACAATCCAGACTCCTGCACTTGGTCCTGTGAGGTAGAAACAGACACAGATCAGACACAGGCATAGAGAAGTTAGATGACTTCCCTTAAATCCCTCATGTACACACACGCGCACGCACACACACACACACACACACACACACGCACACACACACACACACACACACACCCCTAATGCTCTCCACCATACCTGTGCACTCCTTGCTGAAACTCACAGTCCCACAAAGTTGAGTTTGCCTTGCCTTCAGTCTTCCCCCAGAGTGAGCCATCTTCAATTGCAACCTCAGGTTCTTAAGGAAAGCTTTAGGAATTGATGGCTCTATAAGGAGGGAAAAGAGGCTCCATTCTCAGTTAGAGATCCTTATACCAGGTAAACAGGTGATGGCTTTTTTTTTTCCAGTTGCTCCCTCGCTGTCTCACCCCCATGAGCTAGCTGCATCTGTTCTGTGTCTTGACACTGGTGACTGTCCTGTATCCTATGTGTACTTAGCTCACTGAAACTTTCCCACTGGGTGGGAATTTTTTCTCTGTTGGTAACTTTCATATGATCATATGAATCTATGGCATTTGTGATGTGAGTGGGGCGGTGTTATCCCCGCACTCCTGACCTTGGCGTTCACTCCTCCACAGGAAAGTGCCTATGCTCCAGTGGCCTGCAGTAGTTAGGGCTCTGGAGGTGGGCATTTCTTTCTCCACCTTTTCATCCTAGAAGGCGATAGGCAAGTTCCTTCACCTTTCCAAGGTGCAGTTGCTTTCCTCCTGTGCTCAGCAGGTTTGATGATCAATCCCACCCCACTCCTTCTCAAGACCATTGGGAAAAGCACTTGAACATAAGCTCACTTCGGTTTTCAGATGTTAGTTCAGAACATTTTAGATTTTATAGCCAAAGGCTCTTTCTTTTTAAGTCAGGTGTTCCCAGCTTAGAATGTGGGTGTGTACCCAGCCTGAGACTAGGGCAAGGAGCCTGAGCATCTTCCCTGCTCTGCTTACAGTGCTCACCCCAGGATACTGCTAGTAGGGAACAGAAAGAACATCATCATAAAAATTAGTCCCAAGAACCTGTCTTTGTTGTGGCCTTTGTCCATATAGTCTGGGCTGATTCCATTTTAGCTAGAGCACAGTTTCAATGTGGAACCAGTTTGCTTCCTAACTCCAGTGACTTAGAACAGGGACTTGCTGGAGGATCCTTTTCTTCTTTAGAATGATCAGAGAAGATAGTTTTGTCCAGCATGCTCAATTTGAGGACATATTTCCTAGCATCTAAACAAAGCCCAACATGTAATCCAACTGTTCTAGAGGCTGTGAGGTGAGCTTTGGGTGGTACCATTTATTTGTTTTTATTCCCTTTTCCTGCACAGGTAGATAAATTTTTTTAGAATTAAAGAGGTACCTCTGAAGTCGTGAAGCTTGCTTACAGATGGATGGATTTGTAGAGTATTATGGCTGCATTTGAGACAGCTAGCTTGCCTGCTTTTCTCTCCCTCTGACCCCAGTACTTTTATTTATTTATTTATTTATTTATTTATTTATTTATTTATTTATTTATATTTCTTGGTTTTTCGGCCACAACCGGTAATGCTCAGGGGTTACTTTTGGCTACATGCTCAGAAATTGCTCCTGGCTTGGGGGACCATATGGAACACTGGGGGATCAGACTGTCGTCTGTCCTAGGCTGGCATGTGCCTTATGCCCTGCACCACCACTCCAGCCCACCAGTACTTTTATTTTTAACAGCTCTAAAATGTTCTGTCATTGGAGAATCAATTGCATTTTGGATTTTTTGAAATGAGGCAATTCCTACCTCTCTACAGATTTAGAGATCTCAGGGAGATAGGAACAATTAGAAAAGCCTATCTCCCATAAGCAGTCAGTCAACAGAAACAGGTTTTATTGCTGCCTTTGTTGGAGTTATCCTCTTATTTTCACATTCTGGCTTTTTTTGACCCTGAACTTAACTGTACTGAGCACTGGGATGTAATGGAGACTAAGAAACTTGGCTAGAATAAAGGATAAAGCTTTTTTTAGGTCAGTATTACAACGCTTCTCAGTTATCCGGCCATATGGCAAAGTGGTTGGCCAGGGAATCCCTGCTAGTGGGCATGCAGGCTTAACTGAGCCCTATCAGCAAGTTACTGCTAAGTGACTGCTCTCTTGAATAATCTCCATAGGGGCAAAGGGGCATGAGTAGCGCTTTACTTGCCCAAGTGCCCTGGTACATTGCTAATCATTGACTTTTGTCACTCCTGGGCTTACTCTGCTTCTCTCTCTGGCTCCCTGTTCCCTGTTCGTTGTCATACAGATGCTGTTACAGAACTAAGCAAAGAATTTAAGGAGGCAGGTGAACCCATCACTGATGACAACACCAGCTTGCATAAGTTTTCCTACAAACTTGAGTATCTCCTACAGGTAAGTGACTTCTCTCCTATTGTCTCTTGCTTCTGTCCTGGGCTGCTTCTGACATTTAGGCTGTGGATGGGAAAGATAGGAGCAGAAGGGCAGACATGTGCCTTCCATAGGCTCAAGCCTCCAAGTATCATCCTCCGGGGAACTAACTAGACTATTGCCCCTGGTTTTGGGAACTGAGAATTTTCTTTGGTGATGTAGATCATTTAAGACAGACTCAATATTCCATTATCACAGAGCCATGACTTACTCTTTGGATGACTGTGAATCTTTCTCCAATTAGATTTGTATATTTTTACATACCAGTACTTGTGCCAAGGTTGTGGCCTCTTGGGAGGTCCTTCAGAGAGAAGCCTATCAGAGCTGCTGCCTGATAGGGAGCACATTAGACCTGTTGCTATGGTTCTTATCTTCCCCGGCTTATTTGGTCTTCTGGAGTCACTCTAGGAAGTCTCCAACTTAATTACACAACTTGAATTCACAATGATTAATATGATTCTTATGTCCACTCTATTCCTGAAGTGCAGAGTTCCCATATTCAGCGAGTTTTCACCTCCCAGAGCCTCTTTGCAGGTTTCAGAATGGCTGAAGACCATTAATGGGAGGAATCTAGCAGATGTAGAAAAGTAGAAAAGTAGCTCCTACAGGCAGGAGGAGAAAGAGAAGCTAACAGTGTTTTGGTAGCACTGCATTACCAGAGACTTACCGAGGGGATGGTGGGACAGGGTATTATAATTTTTCCTATTATTTTTTTTAACCTGGATTTCTTTTCTTTCTTTCTTTCTTTCTTTCTTTCTTTCTTTCTTTCTTTCTTTCTTTCTTTCTTTCTTTCTTTCTTTCTTTCTTTCTTTCTTTCTTTCTTTCTTTCTTTCTTTCTTTCTTTCTTTCTTTCTCTCTTTCTTTCATTCTTTCTCTCTCTCTTTCTTTCTTTCTTTCTTTCTTTCTTTCTTTCTTTCTTTCTTTCTTTCTTTCTTTCTTTCTTTCTTTCTTCTTTCTTTCTTTCTTTCTTTCTTTCTTTCTTTCTTTTTTTTTTTTTTTATTATTTTAATTATGACAACAAAGATGCAAAGAAAGAGGACAGGGTAAAGTTACAGTGGAAGCCCAATCACCCATAAACAGGATTCTCAGTAGTTCCATCGATGATATCCCAGCCTTGAACTTTCAGCCAAAGAACATTAAGAAAAACAAAACTGAACCCATGTACAATACAATTACTTTGTCCCTCAAATCCCCAGTTGTAGTACATATTGTTTCTTAGCAGCACACCATATAATCTAAAGATATTAGACTTATGTAACTCTTTAAACATTGAGGGCAAAGTACATTTCTCTAGTTCCATGCACATGCTTACTAGTTTAAGTTAACCTCAAAAGTTTTAATGGGTTGTTTTTCTTAAGGATTGGAGTCAAGAGAACATAGTAAAAAACGATATTAAAGTGGCATTTGTTTGCATAGGCCCACCAAAACATAAGGGACATGGAAAGACAAATTATGGTCTAAATACATGGAGACCCTACCCCTGAAGTTTCCTGGCACAGGACTGACTCTAGGCTCCAGGCAAACTAGTTTGTCCAATTCAAGTCATAGTCTGTAGTGGCAATACACCTCCATTCCTCACATAGTCTCTGTTGTTGGTATCATTCTTCTGTATTAAAGATCCTGGAGTCTGCATATCCCATATTGCAGTCAGGATGGTGCAGAGCATCCTCTCGTTTCACCTCACACTTAAGGGGCAATAGAGAGAACCATGTCCTGTAGAGCAGGTCATCGTTGTTGTCATGTCTTCTCGCAGGTCATTGTTGTTGTCACGTCTTCTCAGTGTATCTTTCTTTCTTTCTTTCTTTCTTTCTCTCTCTCTCTCTCTCTCTCTCTTTCTTTCTTTCTTTCTTTCTTTCTTTCTTTCTTTCTTTCTTCTTTCTCTCTCTCTCTCTCTCTCTTTCTTTCTTTCTTTCTTTCTTTCTTTCTTCTTTCTTCTTTCTTTCTTTCTCTTTCTTCTTTCTTTCTTTCTTTCTTTCTTTCTTTCTTTCTTTCTTTCTTTCTCTCTCTCTTTCTTTCTTTCTTTCTTTTTCTCTCTCTCTCTCTCTCTCTCTCTCTCTCTCTCTCTCTCTCTCTCTCCCCCTCCCTCCCTCCCTTCCTTCCTTCCTTTTTTTGTTTTTGTTTTTGGGCCACATTTGGTGATTCTCAGTGGTTACTCCTGGCTATGCGCTCAGAAATAGCTCCTGGCTTGGGGGACCATATGGGACACCAGGGATCAAACTGAGGAATTTTTGTGTTATTTTGAACACTTGTGGTTTGCAGCATCATAGTCACAAAAGTGGCTAGGATGAGAGTCCTGCAGAGATACCTGAGTTATCCGCAGCACATTGAAGTATTTGCCCTTCCAGGCTTCTTCAACTCCTTTTATTCTCTGGGAAATATGGAAGGGGTTTACTGAGAAATATATTGGGAAATGTGGAAGGGGCTTATTTTTCAATTGATCCATTTGAAATGACCAATTTGCAATGACTCATAGCTGGCATTTATGTGCTTTTATTATAGTGTATTGAAACAGTATTAATACTTGATAACATGCCACTAACTCTTTTATTACATAAATTGAGACAAAAATAGGACTCCACATGTTACCACTGTGTGTCTTTATCATGTGTTACTAGCAATTTTGCTGATCCTTTCCCCAGCTCTGGGCACAGAATTACCTTTAAGGGATAATTTGGCAGTAGGAGGAATATTATTCCTAAATTTCACTAGTGTTGCACTTCAAGCCAGTTAACCACTCCTAGCTTCACTTTCCTTCTCTGTGAATTGGAGAGTGAAATACCCTCATCTGGAAAAAAATTAATGCTAGTGATGGACCTTATTCAGTGCTTCACTGCTTCAAAACTATTGTCACTATTTCTATAAATGAATAAATGACCAACAATGGGTTTGGACCTCTGATCTCTGTCTTTTTTTTCCCTACCCAGTTTGATCAGAAGGAAAAGGCTACCCTCCTAGGCACCAGGAAGGACTACTGGGATTATTTCTGTGCCTGCCTGGCAAAGGTGAAAGGAGCCAATGATGGGATTCGCTTTGTCAAGTCTATCTCAGAGGTAAGCCCAATGGAACAGGGTCACATCTTCCTATTGTGTGTCTCATGCATACACATCTTTGGTGCTGACAGCCAGGTGCGGAAGTTGGGTCATGCAAGTCATGAAGCAGCGAAGTCCAGTTCAGGGATTGGATTCAGGGGAGTCTCCTAAACAAGATTTTCCCAAGCTGAGGAATAGATCTGTCGTGATAGGCCTGTACATAGCCCTCACATACCCAGCAGTGCAGACTAGTCAACCTGATGTTGGTTCTGGATGCCTCCATTGCTAAGCATTTTTAGATGAAATTCTTGGTATATTTGGTATATAAGTCAGCTTTTCTTACAGGAAATTACCCAGGAAATTTGGACTTGAAATAAAGAGGATGATAGGAGATCTTAAGAGAGATTTCTTAAAATGCTGGTGTGTTAATAATCTTCTCTTCCTCCTCCCCCACAATCTAGTAAATCTCAGACTTGGGGCAGAGAGGAAACTAAGAATTTGTCTGTTTAATCTTTCCTGTTATCTTAGCAGTACCTTTAAAATCAGGAGATCTGTCCTTTGACTGGCCTTCTGGAAAGGCCACAGAGCTCGGAACTCTGGGAAGATCTTCTGCACTCTGTCCTCCAGAGCTGATTTTATCTGCAGGGTATTGAGAGGTAGACATTTTTCATCAGCTGCACACACCATATGACAGCTCAGAAGCTGAGGGTCATTCTGCTCTGCAGGTTCCTTAAACACGCGGCAGCTCTGACAGGTCTTATGGGATCTTCCCAGTGAGCCACTGAGATCCTGGGTGCCGAGCTGTGTTTGTGAATTTGGAGAAGGTTTCTAGTGCCCCTGTCCTTGCTTTGGCTCTTCAGAGCAACTAAAGGCTCCAGCTTTATGACCTCAGACACCCCAAGGATGGAAATAAGTTGAATTTTCATCCTCATTTTCTAGGGTTATGCTTCTGGCTAGTTTTCTTTTCATGTTAGGCAGTCAGATCTTCTGGCATCAGGGTCAGGGAAACTTGACTTCTCATAGTATTAGTGTTCCCTGCTTGTACAGACAACAGTGGTTTCTCGGAAGTTGGCACAAAGGGTTCACTTGTCTCATCTCTCCTCTGAAGTCTTGTCTCTGAGGCATCATTGGTAGAATTGCCTAGGGTATTACTAGGTCAGTAGGCTGCACGATACACTCGGCAATGCTCAGGCCTTATTCCTGGCTTTATATCAGGAATCACTCCTCGCAGGGAACAGGGAACCATATGGGCTGCTGGTGACCAAACCCAGCTTGGTCACATGCAAGGCAAGCACCCTACCCACTGTGCTATTGCTCTAGCCCCATCTGGGTTAATTTTAATAGTTAAATGCCATCCGAGTCAATGAGCCAGCATCAAAAGCTAATCAATGGGAAGTATTATTTAGGGTCCAGGAGGATAGTACAGTAAATGGGGACACTTTTCTTACATGCGGCTGACCTGGTTTATTCTCTGATACCACATAGGGTCCCATAAGAACCACCAGGAATGATCCCTAAACTTTTACAGAGCCAGAGTAAATCCTAAATCCAGCCAGGTGTCACCTACCACATCGTCCCCCCTCCCGCCCCAAAAGGAAGTGTAATTGGGCTCCTCAGGGCTCTTTGGAGTGGAAAGCAGCCTTCTGGCTAACATGGTCTAAAGTTCCCGATGAGCTACTTCTAGGGCTTTTGAAAGAGTCTAGTTTTGACTTTGCATGTTTACCTCAGGAGACCAGATGGGAACAGGGTGCACCTCTGTTCAGGCTCTGGCTCCCTGCCTGGTTGAAAGCGGAATCGCCTCCAAGTATCCTTTGTAGACTTCCTGTCCATTGTTGCTTTCGCTTCTCAGTCAAGCCCGTTAGGAGCTGGGATTAGATGCTAACAATTTAAGGAACCGGGTTTTGAAAGCAAACCTGTGGTGTTAGAAACAAAAACTAAGAATCTTCACAGTATTTTATTTAAGGTACAAAGGGATGAGTTTCTTCCTCAAAAGATGTTCTACAATGCCTTTAACTGAGCCGGAGCACAGCAGTAGGATGTTTGCCTTGCCATGTGGCTGACCAGGGACGAACCCGAGCTCAATCCTCTGGCATCCCATATGGTCCCTTAGCCTACCAGAAGTGATTATTTTTTTGGTGTTTGGTTTTGGGGTCACACCTGGAGGTGCTCAGGGATTACTCCTGGCTCTGCACTCAGAAGTTGCTCCTGGCAGGTTCGGGGAACCATATGGGATGCTGGGATTCGAACTGGAGTCCGTCCTTTGTTGGTCACATGCAAGGCAAACGCCTTACCACTGTGCTATCGCTCCAGCCCTGCCAGGAGTGATTTCTGAGCACAGAGCTGGGAGTAACCCCTGAGCACCACCAGGTATGTCTTCCTTCCCCCCCAAAATAAACAACAAAAAAAATGCCTTTAAAATAAAAAGCTCCATTATTATTATTATTATTATTTTCAAAAAAAGGCTTATTTTACAGATAGTCAGTTCAGCTCACAGGTTCAATTGAAAATATCGCCTCAAATGTTTGCCACTAGGAAATTTTTGAGGTCCTCAGTTCTATTTTTTGATGACTGTTTTGCTATGAGGACAAACCTATGCCTGGGGCCTCTCACATGTGGGTAGTGACATGAGATTCTGGTGAGATTTCAAGGCTCCTGTGGGAGGGGTTTTGGTCTGACTGGCATGCCAGGCTTCACACTGCCTTACTCAGCTCTTCTCTTCTGTCCCAAGGTACTCTTCATACTAACACTTTGCTCTCCCCTCATGGAATGAAAAGGTGTTTGGAGGGGGGGAATCTTCATATTTTCCCCGTGGGGGGCAGTGAGATAGTATAGTGGATAGGACACTTGCTTTGCATGGGGCTGACCCAGGTTCCATCCCTAATACCACATATGGTCCCCTAAGTCCTGACAGGAATGATTTCTGAGTGTACAGAGTCAGGAATAAGCCCTGAGCCTTTTTTTTTTTTTTTTTTTTGGTTTTTGGGCCACACCCGGCGGTGCTCAGGGGTTACTCCTGGCTCTCTGCTCAGAAATAGCTCCTGGCAGGCACGGGGGACCATATGGGGCGCCGGAATTCGAACCGATGACCTCCTGCATGAAAGGCAAACGCCTTACCTCCATGCTATCTCTCCAGCCCCAAGCCCTGAGCCTTATTGGGTGTGGACCCAAAGACCAAAAATCAGCCCCCCATCCACCTACAGACATAGCCTGGTAGCCTGTATAAAGCCAGTGACCCAAACCCACAGAACTAACAAAGACTAACATTCTGCAGCCTCAGTAGTTCTTGAGGTTTCACACCTTTTTGTTTTTTTAACAATACTTAAGATGTTGAGTTAATAGTAAGACATGCAACTCTGAGGTGTAGGTTCTAGATACCAGGATGTTCACACAATAATTAATGTGTCAGA
Organism: Suncus etruscus; assembly: GCF_024139225.1. Lineage (NCBI taxonomy): Eukaryota > Metazoa > Chordata > Mammalia > Eulipotyphla > Soricidae > Suncus > Suncus etruscus. The sequence continues at coordinate 119,398,659 of NC_064854.1, read as the reverse complement.
GCAGAGACTCTACCACGGATTTCCTGTCCAGTCCAGTCATGTTAGGATGAAGGATTGGGATGATGTTTTGAGTTGTGCGTGCATGTGTGTGTGTGTGTGTGTGTGTGTGTGTGTGTGTGTGTGTGTAGGAGGCAGTGGGCTGAGTGGTTCTATGGATTTGGCTATTTTGAGCTTTGGGGATCCTGATTTGCAAATTAATCTCAAGTGTCCTCTGTGATTATCCCCTATATTCTATTCACCTCAGCAGTTGTGTGAATACAGTTGGAACCCTGTTTAGCCAAGTCTCTGACTAACTGATCCCCTTTTCGACATAAGCCATATTTTGGCACTGTGGGAAGAGGTGTCAGAGATAGGCCTCCATCCGGACCTTCTGCACCTTCACCTCAGACTTCCTGAAACAGAAGGACAGACATTTTTGTTATTCCAGCATGACTGGGTCACCAAGAAGCATCCCTCCTCTCAGCCCCTTTAGCAGAGGAAGGAGAATAGCATCTGATAGAGTCTGCTGATATTTGAGAGCCACTCACACATGTTTTCCTGAGCATATGTGCTAAATCTACACGTTTATCTCAGTTGGAGTCTGAGAATAAGTGCGAGAGGTCCACCCCCTTCTCTGGGTGGGCCTCATTCTCTGGAGTTCATCCTCTGAGGATCAGTAATTATTAGCCCTATGAGGGTCCTGAATAAAGCCAGTATGAAGGGTAAATTAAGTGAAATCTTCTGGTTTTTTCTGTTTGGGAAGCCATCTTTGAAGCCTTGATGCCTAGTTTGGAGGTAAGTGGACAGTTTTAATTTTATGTTATCTGTTTCTTTGCAGCTTCGGACATCTTTGGGAAAAGGCAGAGCATTTATTCGCTACTCTTTGGTGCATCAGAGGCTGGCAGACACCTTACAGCAATGCTTCATGAATACCAAAGTCACCAGGTAAATGTACAGCTGATGCTTGTTCCCATTACATTCTGTGAAGTACTAAAGCCCCCTCATTCGTTATAGTGACAAATGCAGCTGTGTCTGCTTGTGTCACACCCTAAGTAAAGCCCTTCCGCATCACCCTCTTTTGCACCTTCCTTCCACCATTTTTGATGCATGTAGGGCAGAGTGCAATGGATTTTCATAGGCAAGGCGAGAGATGTTTAGTGGGGATTTCTCTCTTCTACACTAATGTTGGGACCTAAAAGAGCTTGGGCCTAGATCTCTTTATTCCTCATACTGTGTAATTATTTCCCTGTACTTAGCTTGTCCTTGGTACTTAGAATTTCCGGTGAGGCTTTTACATCATCAACCCAGGAGTCAGGAGAGATGCTGCGTCATACCTGCTGGGCATGTCTAGAGCTTCTGTGCCCCTTCTGGGCTGTCCATATAGTCAGTCTTTGTGATGTTAGTGCAGAAACTTGGGAAGGGCAGGAATGGGGAAAGATATGGCACTGAACATGTGAAGGAGAGAGGGGAGGGCAAGGTATAAGTTACAAATCAGGTACCTTACACCTGGTCCTCAGGATTTCCGAACACACATTCTCCAGATCTGCCTCTCCTCTTCCTAGGGGTGTCTTCCTACCTGATCAAAAATAATTTATGAATTTAAAAATATTGTTGGAAAACATTTTGCTTCATCTTGTCATATTAAAAATTGATGTGCATAAAGATCCATTTCTCTTGCATGAATAGGCCTTGTAAATTCCTATAATTGAGACTATGGCCTCTTTGATTTGATGGTTATTTATAGATATTTTGTCAAACTGTCATAAGCAGTAGGGCTTCTAGCATATCACAGTTTGGGGATGTTAATCAAATAGTTCTTTAAATTTATTAATTAATTTTTTAATTTAAAATTTTAATTTTATTGCTTTCCATGAACTAGTCACCACCTTGCCCTTGACTTTTAAATTGTTGTCTAAACAATTTAACCTTTATGTTCAGTGTTGTTTTTGTTTTTGTTTTTGTTTTTTTTTTGGTTTTTGGGTCTCACCCAGCAGTGCTCAGGGGTTTCTCCTGGCTATCTGCTCAGAAATAGCTCCTGGCAGGCACGGGGGACCATATGGGACACTAGGATTTGAACCAATCACCTTAGGTCCTGGATCAGCTGCTTGCAAGGCAAATGCCATTGTGCTATCTCTCTGGCCCCTACATTCAGTGTTCTATATTTAATTTTCCAGAAGGAATAAAGGATGAAGTTATGTTTCAAAAAATAATAAGTATTTAATTCCTTTAGGGGCCATTTCTTGGCAGGTAATTTGGATTTAAGTTTTCTTGTATTGTTATAGAGAAATATATAATAAGTCAAAAGGTGGCTCATTTGTTTTAGATATTATGAAAATCAGATGATCTCTGTGTGTGTCTTTAATTGATTTAATGGAATTTTAATTTGATGAGGTGGAACCATACTAGGAGAATTCATTAACTTGATTTTTTATCTGATTGCTTTTATAATTTATTCCCTTTTTATTTCCTATAGTGACTGGTACTATGCAAGAAGTCCCTTTCTGAAGCCTAAAATGAACTCTGACATTATGGTCCAACTCTATGAGCTGAACGAAGTCCAGTTTGACCTAGCATCAAGGGGCTATGATTTGGATGCTGCCTGGCCCACCTTTGCCAGGTACCTTGAAGATTTTCTTGGTTTAAAACTCAAGGGGGAGATATTTTTTTTAATCATATTGAAGATTGACACCAGTTGACTCTGAGCCATTTTGCTAGCTCAGTACTTTGTATAAAGCTTTACAACTCTTATGCCTGTTAATTTTTATAGACTTTGTTGAATCATAACTAATATGACAGTTGAAAGCTCCAGCCTTACACTAACCTAATGTACCATGGTATGGGTATGGGTCCATGATGATCCATAGACAACACCCAAGATGTTTAAACACCCAAGATGTTTAAATGTATTCAGGTACTTGTGGATATGGAGAGATGAACAAGAGGTCTTTTCCTATTGGGATTACTAGTAGAAGTTCGAAGAATGAGAGAGGAAGTGAGAGCTTCCATTCAACTAGGAAGAGTGCTATATTTTCATCTCTTTTACCAAAGTAGACAACCATGCTAAGTTGACCCCATCCTACCTTTTTTTTTTTTGGCTTTTGGGTCACACCCAGCAGCACTCAAGAGTTACTTCTGGCTCTGCGCTCAGAAATTGCTCCTGAAAGACTTGGGAGGCCATATGGAATGCCTGTGATCAAATCCGGGTCCACCAACAGTATGCACGGCAAACGCCCTACCACTGTAATATCGCTCTGGCCCCCAACCCTAATGCTACTCTCAGTGAGGCTCAGCAAGTGGAGGGAGGGCCCAGAGTGATAGTACAGTGGATAAGGCATTGTCTTGAGTGCAGATAACCTGAGTTTGATTCCTGGAACCCCATTTGGATCACTCCCACTAAGAGTGATCTCCAAGTGTAAAGCCAGGAATAAGCTGTGAATAAGCACTGACCACTGCCATTGGACTGCAGCCCAAAATTATGAAGGAAGAAGGGTGGGAGGAAATGAGGGAAGGAAAGAGGGAGGCAGAGAAGGGAGAGAGGGTGAAAGACTTATTCAAAGACACACAGCTGATCGTTGGTAGGACCAAGGCATCAGACTCAAATCCAGCATTCTTTGCCTTTTGCTTTCTTTTAATGAGGCATTCTTTTTTTTTTGTTTTTGGGCCACACCCGGCAGTGCTCAGGGCTTACTCCTGGCTGTCTGCTCAGAAATAGCTCCTGGCAGGCACGGGGGACCATATGGGACACCGGGATTTGAACCAACCACCTTTGGTCCTGGATCGGCTGCTTGCAAGGCAAACACTGGTATGCTATCTCTCCGGGCCCTAATGAGGCATTCTTAACATCAATATTTTATGTTTTTATTTGGAAGTACTTTGTATACAGGAAAATGTAATGAGGGACATCCTGTCATATTTATCTACTTGATATATCATTTAAAAACCTTTTTTGTTTTGGGACCAGAGCAGTGGCGCAATTGGTAGGGCGTTTGCCTTGCACGCACTAACTTAGGACAGACTGTGGTTCGATTCCTCTGCATCCCATATGGTCCATATGGTCCTCCAAGCCAGGAGCGATTTCTGAGTGCATAGCCAGGAGTAATCCCTGAGTGTCACCGGGTGTGGCCCAAAAACCAAAGGAAAAAAATACAAAAAACAAAAATAAAAAAAAAAGTTTTTTGTTTTGAAATTGCTTTACAATTTAAGAAAAATTGCAGAAATAATTCTGTGTACTCTTCTGTCCTTCAGAGTAGTTTCCTAATTAACAATTTTTAAAAATTTTTTATGGAAAAACTTTTATCTCAGGACTGGAGTGATGCTAGATCATTGGTAGGACCAGGGCATCACTGGAGTGATGCGGGAATGATGGAGTGCAGCGGGTAGGGCATTTGCCTTGCACATTGGCTAACACAGGTTCAATCCCCAACATCCCATTTGGTTCCCTGAGCCTGCCTAAAGTAATTTCTGAGCACAGAGCTAGTGGTAAAACCAAGTGCCGCTGGGGATGGCCTCAAAACAAAACAAAACAAAAAAAAGAAGCGTAGAGTTTACAGTTGTTCCTACTGAAACAAGAAGTGTCATATAAGCCTTCATGTTCTAGACTAGTGCTGTCAGCTGGAATGTACTCTAGTGAGGGAAATGTTCTGTCTCTGCACTGACTGTTGCACTCACTTGAATTGGAAGTGCGTCTTCTAGCCACACTGCAGAGATATAATATTAAGTGGTACCCAGGAGCCTAAGAGCACAGTGTAAACCTTATTTATCAGATTCAAGGCTACTTGGTCCTCTCCTAGTTGACAGACCATGGCAAGCATAAAAGATTCAAGGCAAACAATATACAAACATTGGATACTGTTAGACTTACTTAGTTGTTTTGGCAGTAGGAGGAAAGGTGTCCTTACACTTAAGAGTGACATAAAATGTGATCTTTGTTGGATTGTGAATTTTTACACTTTCTCCAGAGGCTTTACCCAGGGGTCCTCAAACTTTTTAAACAGGGGGCCAGTTCACTGTCCCTCAGACCATTGGAGGGCCTGACTATAGAAAAAAACAAAGCTTATGAACAAATTCTTATGCACACTGCATATATCTTATTTTGCAATGAAGAAACAAAACAGATACAAATACAATTTGTGGCCCGCGCCATAGTTTGAGGACCACTGTGTTACCTCTAACACCATCTAGTTGCCTAGCGACATCTGCAGTCTCCCTGCTTGTGTGTGTGTGTGTGTGTATGTGTAAATATGCTCTGATATGGGCATTTCTGTTATATGGCCCTGCAGGAGGACAGTGACCCCCGGCTCATCTGCTTACATGTGGAAACCCCCAAGCCGAAGCTCCAGCATGAGCAGCTTGGTGAGCTACCTGCAGGTAATGCCAGGAAGGCCAGATCTTCCTCATGGCAGTACATTCCCGATATGCCTTTGTTCTCAGTTGCTCAGTTTCCTGTTTTCAGACATCTGCTCCTCCAACCACTATTTTCTGTACTGTAGGTTTCCTATAGCCAAATAGAACCTAGACCTTTTAAATTTTTAATTCTTATACCAGTTTTTAAAGTATTCTAAAAGAAAAGGCTTACGTACTGGAGCCACATCCGTCTTGCTCCTCACAACTGAATGGTTCAGGGAAGATGAAGCTTCAAATTTCTCATCTGTAAAAAAATGTAGGGTAGGTGTAGAGTGAGTGTAGAGCAGAAGATTGAATGTACCATAAGCAAGCATAAGCAAGCAATTCGTAAGTGTTAGAAGGTTCAAACTGAGAAGCTTCTGCACTTCAAAGAAAACAGTAGCTAGGGTAAAAAGGTCACACACACAGACTGGGAAAAACTAATCACACCTCAGCAATCAGATAAGGGGCTAAAATCCAAGATATACAAGGTGCTGACAGAAGTTAAGAAGAAAAAGACATCAAACCCCATCAAAAAATGGGGAGAAGAAATTAACAGATCTTTCCTCAAAGAAGAATAACCAAATAAGAGATAACCAAAAGACACATGAAAAAAATGCTCCACATCACTAATCATCAGAGAGATGCAAATCAAAATGAAAATGAGGTATCATTTCACTACACAGAGACTGGCACACATTACAGAGAACAAGAGCAACCAGTGCTGGGGTGGATATAGGGAGAAAGGCACTCTCATTCACTGCTGATAGGAATGCCAGCTAGTCTAGACTTTCTGGAAAACAATATGGATTTTCCTTAAATAACTGGTCATTGAGCTCCCATATGATCCAGCTATACCACTCCTAGGGATATACCACAATGCAGTAATGCCCTCTGCATTCCTATGTTCATAGCAGTGCGATTTACAATAGCCAAAATCTGAAAACAACCTAGGTGCCTGACAACAGATGAGTGGCTAGAGAAAGCGGTAGTACATCTACACAATGGAATACTACACAACTGTTAGGAAAAAAATGAAATAACAAACTTTGCCTATACATGGATGTCTATGGAGAATATTATGATGTGTGAAATAAGTCATAGGGAGAGAGATAAACACAGAATAGTCTAATCTGTGGGATTTAAGAAAAATAAAATACAGCATCTTAATAATAATACCCAAACACAATAGAGATGAGCTTTGAAAGGACCAGCCCAGGATATGAATGAAGCTTATCACAAAGAGTGGTAGTGCAGTTAGAGAAATAACTACACTAGCAACTACCATGACAATGATAGAGATTTACAATGCCTGCCTCGAAGACAGGCAGGGATGGGGGAAGAGGTAAATGGGGGACATTGGTGGCAGGAAAGTTGCACTGGTGGGTGGGAGTGTGCATTTTATAGCTGAAACCCAATTATGAACATGTTTTTAATCATGCTGCTTAAATAAAGTAATTATTTTCATTAAAAAATAAGTGGGGGCCTGCGAGGTGGCGCTAGAGGTAAGGTGCCTGCCTTGCAAGCACTAGCCAAGGAAGGACCGCGCTTCAATCCCCTGATGTCCCATATGGTCCCCCCAAAGCCAGGGGCAATTTCTGAGCGCTTAGCCAGGAGTAACCCTTGAACATCAAATGGGTGTGGCCCCAAAAACCAAAAAAAAAAAAAAAAAAAAAAGAAGTGATGAGTTCCAGCTTCAGTTACAGAACCACAGAATTACTATATGTCTGGGCTCTGTCACTGCTGTACTGTCATTGCTTCCTTTTGTCTTCCTTTGGGGCCGGTGAGGTGGCGCTAGAGGTAAGGTGTCTGCTTTGCAAGTACCAGTCAAGGAAGGAACGTGGTTCGATCCCGGTGTCCCATACGGTCCCCCCAAGTCAGGAGCAATTTCTGAGTGCTTAGCCAGGAGTAACCCCTGAGCATCAAACGGGTGTGACTCGATAAACCAAAAAATAAAAAAATATGTGTTGGGCCCGGAGAGATAGCACAGCAGTGTTTGCCTTGCAAGCAGCTGATCCAGAACCTAAGGTGGTTGGTTCGAATCCCGGCGTCCCATATGGTCCCCCTGTGCCTGCCATGAGCTATTTCTGAGCAGATAGCCAGGAGTAACCCCTGAGCACTGCCGGGTATGGCCCAAAAACAAAACAAACAAACAAACAAACAAAAAAAAAGTGTTAGCAGAAGCATTAGTATTGTTAGAAATAGGAAATGTTTTTGGCCCAGAGATATAGTACAGTGGGTAAGTTACTTGCCTTGCATGTGGCCAACCTGGGTTCAGTCCCCTGCATTCCATGTAGTTCCCTGAGTACCACCAGCAGTCAGTCCTGAACACAGAGGCAGGAATAACCCCTGAGAATCCTGAGGTGTAGTCCAAAAACCAAGAACGGAAAAAGATTAAAAAAAAAAAAGAAGGAAATAGTCCCACTTCTATATTGCTTTGTGGGAAAGAGCACTTAATCAGCAGATAAAAGTGATGAAGATAAAAAGTATTGGGGCCAGAGCCATAGCATAGTGGGTAGGACATTTGCCTTGCATGCTGCCCACCAGGTTCAATCTCAGGCATCCCATACGGTGCCCTGAACCTGCCAGGAGTAATTTCTGAGTACAGAGCCAGAAGTAACCCCTGAGCATTGCCAGGTGAGCCCCCCACACAAAAAAAGAAGTATTAAAAGTAGGAAATAGACAAATCTTTAATCTCTTTTGTGATTTAATTATCTCAGATGTTGTGGTTATGTTGCAGTGGGTCAGCAGGGTTGAAGGTGGTTTCGGTCAACACCGTGAATGAAAGAAAGATCAACATCCCCGAAGTCACTAAAGCAGTAACGCAAAGTGGACGACAAGTCTAAGTTCTGAGTCTCTGCAGGACTCGTGGTGTTTCATCCTGGGATGTGCTACTTCTCTCCTTTGGCTGTGGTTATGAGCACGGGGGTTAGAGTATATCCAGTTACTAGATAAACTGGCTTTCAGGTCTTATAATTTCTGCATTTTATTTATTTATTTATTTATTTTGGTTTTTGGGCCACTCCCAGTGACATTCAGGGATTACTCCTGGCTATGCACTCAGAAGTTGCTCCTGGCTTGGGGGACCATATGGGCCGGGGGATCGAACTGCGGTTCGTCCAAGGCTAGCGCAGGCAAGGCAGGCACCTTACCTCTAGCACCACCGCCCGGCCCCAATTTCTGCATTTATTTTTATGTCTCTCCATGAAACACTGAAGTCTCCTTTCCAGGTAGCCAGGTGGCTTCAGCCCAGTGACACTTACTTTTTATTTTCCCTCCACAGACTCAAGAGCTGGCCTCAAGCTTTGACCAGAACAGCGGCTTCAACAACGAGGCTCTGGAAGGCTTTGATGAGATGCGGGTGGAGCTGGACCAGCTGGAGGTGCGGGAAAAGCAGCTCCAGGAGCGAATACAGCAGCTCGAGAGAGAGAACCAGGAGCTGAGGACAACCGTCAGCTTGCAGAAAGAGCAGCTGAGAGAGGAGAAGGATCGGGGTTGCATGGTAGCAGAGAACAGTGCTTACCTCACGTTTGTGATGGCCGAACTCCAGAAGCAATGGGAAGTTACGCAGGCTACACAGAGCACAGTACGAGAGTTGCAGACATGCTTACAGGCTCTAGAGCTAGGCGCAGCCAAGAAGGAGGATTATGATTCAGTCCTGCAGCGGATGGAGGCCCTGCTGCAGCCCCTGGCTCGGGACCTTGAGGCCACCTGGGACTCACTGGACAGGAAGAACCAACATCTGGCCAGCATCCACAGCCAGCCAGGTGGAGCTGAACACAAAGTGGACCTGGCCTTGGAGCCAAAGGGACAGCCACAGCCGGAGCTCGCCTCCAGCAATGTGGCCCTGGGACTCGAGGAGAAGCTCCAGGCCCTCGAAGGGGAAAAAGCTGAAATGCAGGAGCTCAGGAGGCAGCAGAGTGCCCGCCTGGAGCAACTGCTCAAAGAGGTGCAGCAGAAGGAGGAGGCCCGGGTCAGCCTGGAAGACCAGATGATAGAGATGGAGCCATTCCTGGACGAGCTACTCGAGAAGAGAAAGCAGGTGGCCCAGCTCCAAACAGATCTCCAGGAGTCTTTCAGCCGGGTCCTCTCCCTGCAGGGAGAGCTGCTGGAGGTGAAGCGGGAGGAGCAGGGACTGCAGGAGGACAAGGCGCTGCTGGAACAAGAGACCCGTTCCCTCACTCGGCAGCTTCCCCTGCTGGAGGCGCAGCTGGCCCAGGTGAGCCAGCATGTGAGTGACTTGGAAGAGCAGAAGAAGCTCCTCATCCAGGACAGAGACCGCCTGGCCCAGAAGGTGGGGATGCTGGAGCAGCTCTCCAACCAGAGTGAGCCTCTGGGGCCCCAAAACTCTGCCATCACCCAGATCACTCAACTGGAGGAGGAGGAGGAGCAGAGAGGCCCGAAGGACGGACAGATAGACAACACAAAGACAACCGAGAGCCACCATGAGGAGAAGAGACTCCAGCAGGCCAACCAAGAGTTGGAGAAGGAGCTGCAGAATTTGGTGAGTCGCAACCAGGCCCTGGAAGGCAAGCTGCAGGCCCTCCAGACAGACTACCAGGCCCTCCAGAAGCGGGAGGCCTCTCTCCAGGACTCCGTGGCCTCTCTGGAGGCCGAGCAGGCCAGCATCCGGCACATGGGTGACCACATGGAAGCCAGTCTCCTCGCTGTGAAGAAGGCCAAGGAGACCATGAAGACCCGTGTGGCAGAGAAGGAGGCGGCCCTGCAGAGCAAGGAGGCCGAATGCCAGCAACTGCGGGAGCAGGTGGAGGCCAGCCAGCGACTCGCAGAGGCCCAGGCAGAGAAGCTCCAGGCTCTCATGGGCCAGCAGCAACCCCAGATGCTTGAGCCCCTCAGAGCAGAAAACAGCCAGCAGGGACTCAACCCACCCCAGGACAGCGCCTCCCGCGAGCTCACTGCGCAACTGGTTCTTGCTCAGACGCAGGTAGAGGTCCATCAGGGAGAGGCGCAGCGACTAGAGGCCAAGGTAGTGGACCTTCAGGCCAGACTCCAGGCAGCCTTAGAGGACCAGGAGAAGGTGCAGAGCCAGCTGAGTGTGGCCGAGGAGACGCTGGGGGAGCACAAGGCCCTGGTGCAGCAGCTGAAGGAGCAGAATGAAGCTCTCAACAGAGCACACGTCCAGGAGCTTCTGCAGTGCTCAGAGCGGGAAGGAACCTTGCAAGAGGAAAGGGCCAACGCAGCTCAACAGAGGGATGAAGATCTGCAGGCCCTACAAGAACTGCTGGCACAGGCAAAATGCAGTTCCCAGGAAGCTGAGGTGGAGCATGCCGAACTGCAGGAGCAACTGCATCGTGCCAACACTGACACGGCCGAGTTGGGTGTCCAGGTCTGTGCACTGACTGCAGAGAAGGAGCGGGTGGAGAGGACCCTGGCTTGCACCATCCAAGAGCTTCAGGACACCAAAGAGACAGCCTCAAAGAAACACGAGGTCCTGGAACACCAAGTGGCAGGCCTGCAGCAGGAGAAGGAGAGCTTGCAGGAGGAGCTGAAGGCGGCCAAGGAAGCTGCCAGCCTGCTGCCAGGCCTGCAGGCACAGCTGGCCCAGGCTGAGCAGCAGGTTCAGAGCCTCCAGGAGACCTCGCGCCAGGAGCATGACACTCTCAAGTTCCAAATGAGCACTGAGATCATGGACTCTCAAAGCAAACTGAAGGTAACTCTAGCTTTGTGCTTTTGGACTCCACCTGGTTCTTGGAGGTGGGGAGGAAGTGTCTGGGGCACATGAGGGAAGGGTGTCCTTTTGTCCGGGTGACATCTCACTGGGGGGGGGGGGCGTTGTCCCAGTTGAGTGAGGTTCCCTCCTGCTCTCCTTATGCACAGCATCTTGGGCCTCAGTCCCAAAGTCCACACTTGAAGTCATTGCGCACAACTCGTTCTGCATAGAATGTTTGAAGCTAGAGAGCCGCATGTGTCAGGCTCAGTTTTGGGGGCTTCCTCCAGGATATCCAATGGTTGGAAAGCCTGTGCCTTCCCCCCACTCTGCAGCGCACACAGCGGGCCCTGGAATGGCAGGTGCACATTAAACATCTAGTATATAGCTTGGCATATTTTTTTAATTGAAACCTCTGCTCAGGTATCTGACCTGCCTCAGTCTGGGTTTCTGGCCCCTCTGATCCTTCAGGTGCTGGCCTGAGACTAGGTGCCACATGTGGAGCATACATGGTTCCTTTTCACAAAACCCTGGGATACATGAACTTGGGAGAATGGGTTTCTGCATGCCAAGGAGAAGGCTCCATGGCAAGGGAGTGAGGACAGGGCAGTTGTCTGGGCTTTGGCTTTCAGTGATGGACCCTGGCTGTGTTTGCATTATGCCACTCCTTACCCCTCCTCAGATGAGCCTTGGAGGAGTCCTCCCTTCTCATATCACTCCATGTGGCCCAAAGGACACATTTTGCAGAATTTGAATGCAAAGCTTGCGATTTGAACTAAGTCTCTTAGTAAGCTTGAAAGGGATTTGTTACCACTGAAGTCCAAAGCCTATGGAGTTTTGGAGTTTGGGGTTGGTAAAAAAAGGGTTTATTTTTACTGCCTGGGTGGATGGAGCCAGAGGAGCCTCAGAACAATGACTGCTTCTACAATCACTTCTCATCCTTCCCAGACAGCGAATGAAGAATGCAGGAGCCTCCGGGACCAGCTGGAGATACAAAGTCAGAAGCTACAGGCTGCCGAGGAAGCTGTGGGGAAGCTGAAGGTAGGGACTGCCTGGGCACTTGGGAAGAGCCTGCCTGTGAGCCTTGGCTAGCAGCTGACCCCGAAGGGGAAGAAGGGGCCATTCTGTAAAAGCAGGATCTGGTTCCATTTCCCTGCACTACCTCAGAGGACTCCCAAGGAACGGTCCACTCCCAAGCTGCAGCTGTCGTCACATACCTTTGAGATCCCTTGGGGTCATGTCCCGTCCCCTTCCCACCACTCCTGTTGGATGCCCAGCTGCCAGTTGTGTTTCTCACCCATCCCAGTGACTACTGGCAAAGAAACATGCTGTCCTTTGGAGCCCTCTGTAGGCATTGCTCATTGCTGATTCTGCCTTGCACAGGTGCAGGGGTGATGCCAAGACCCCGTGTTGAGGGCAGGGACTCTTCCAAATGAATTCTGTTCCCTGTTGCCCCATCTTCACCCCCTGTCCCAGAGATCCTGATCCTGCCTTCCCCTCCAACCACCATCACCAATTGCAGTTAAAGGGCCACCGTGAGAGAGGCGTGTCACCCTCCCAAGTAGACCTTAAATCCAAAGGTCCATTCAATTAGAACCTGGACCACTGGGTTGGAGGAGGGCACTGCAGTCCCCCATGGCAACTTTGCATGGGCTTCTGCAAGCAGAGCCTCTCTGTGCCAGGCTACCCAGGCAGATTTGGGAGAGCAGCTGAGCTGTGCAAGCAGCCGCCTTGCAGAGAGCCAGGCCGATATGCTGAAGAAGAAGGAGGAAGAGGCTGCGCTGCGAGAAAACCTGGGCAGGTGGGTTCCATACCCCCTCTGCGGTGGTGCGGTCAGCGGGGAAGGCACTTGTTCCTGCAGAAAGTCATTTAGAAAGTCAGACACTCATACCAGGCTCGAAATTTCCTTTTGCAAGAAAAGCCACAGCCTTAGAAGGTGCTGCGTGTCAGAAGCAGACACCAGAGAGTCTGGCACCAGGCCCATTGCCACCCTATCGACCACTGCACAACCTTCTTATCTCCGGAGGGCATTTTACAGTTTACTCACTACTTGCTTTGCAAAACTCAGCACAGAATGGAAAGGGGACTGTCGTAATGTTTGTTAAAATAGTAGTAAACATTTAGATAGTTCTGAAGTGGGGGGGGGCACAGGGGAGGCAGGCACTGCTTTAATCTTGTTACAGCTCTTTGCCCAGGTAATCCTTCCTGCAGTTCTAGGAAGCTAGTACTATTATTTATTCCCATTGTGCAGTTGAGGAAAGGGAGGCCCAATAAAGCTAAGTCACTGCCCAAGAGTCAGGTCTTCTGGGTTGTGGGGTGGGAACCCAGCCTGTTTGTCTCCTGTGTGTTTTTCTCAACAGTTTCTTATAAAATATAGAGAGAGATAGTTTTTATTTTATTTTGTGGGGGACTGGTGAGAGAGAGAGAGTGAGAGAGAGAAAACGAGAGAGAGAGAGAGAGAGAGAGAGAGAGAGAGAGAGAGAGAGAGAGTCCATCAAGCTCTGACCCTTTCATCTTGATTCTTTTACCGTTTTTGAGTTTTTGGGCCACATCCGGGACGCTCAGGGATTATTCCTGGCTCTGTGCTCCTGGGCAGGCTAAGGGGACATATGGGATGCCAGGAATGAAACCCAGGTCCATCCTGGGTTGGGCACATGCAAGGCAAATACCCTACCACTCTCTCTGGCCCTTGAGCCTTTCACCTTTAAGTCTGACCAGCCCCAAGGCATCCACAAGCCTTACCGTCTCTTTCGATTTGGACCCACCTAGAGTGTAAGCCTGAGCTGATGGCCCTGTGGATGGAGCCAAGTTAGTCCTATCAGGGTGTAGGGGAAGAGAGGAGACTGGAACTGAACTGTTGCATGCTGCCCCCAGCTGGTTGGAGACACCATGGAAGTTGGAGATAAAATAATTTGGATATCCATCCACTTTTTTTCATCTGATATTTTCAAAATTCTAATCCTATAGAGCTCCAACTGCATATGGCAAATTGTCTTCACAGGACAACTTAAAGACAAGATAAGCTGATGATGGTGATTTGTTTATTTTTTTTTTTAATGCTACAGATTAGGGACTGAAAGATAGTACAGAGGATAAGGTACTTGCCTTGCAAATAACTGACCTGGGTTCAATCTCTAGATATGGTTCCCAGAGCCCTACCAGGAGTAATCGCTGAGCATAGAGCATGAAAGAATTCCTGAGCATTGCCAACTATAACCCCAAAGTCAAAATAAGTAAATAAAAGCTTCAAAAAACTAAAACAGCAACTGTTAGATTTCTTAAAGCAATTCTTTTAACTCCTCACTTCATCTGACCAGGATTGGACTCTGGTTATGCCTGTGTGTGCTTTTAGAGCAGTTAGTCTCTTTAGAGCTCTCTAATCTTTAGCACCTTTTTTTTTGTAAACATCCTGCAAAATGCACAGAGCATCTTGGGACCTCTGCAGGGCATCGGTGAGCTAAGGGTTGAGTAGGCAAGGGTAGGAAGGCAATAGTCCATGTGCTGTAAGTGAAGAGACTCCACAGCACCTGGATTGAATTACTGCAGCTTTAGCTCTGTCAGATAGAGCACCTCTGTACAGACAGAGCACCCTATGCTGTGCCCCACACACCTGAATCCCACAGCACCCCAGAGGACAGTGTGATTCCTCCAGAAAGCAGTCCCTGCCTTTTCCGTTTTGACTCCCCCCATCTTCATGCAAAGTCCCATATCATGAGTTGTGTGTGCGCATCTTTCCCCATGGGCTCCCTGAACTACTTCAGTCTCTGCTTCAAAACCAAACAGTGCCGACATTTGCTCACCCAGCCTAATGTCATTTGGTGCTCCTGGAATAACCCTGGTCTGGGGTGTGTGTTTGTGGTTGAGTGAGTGTGAAGAGTTTCTGTGTTTGTTGGAGAACCCACCCCTGGGTGGGTACATGGACAGCTGGACATTATGAGTGAGCAGCAAAACTTGACCATGCTTCCACCAGGACACAGGAGGAACTTGAAAAAGCCCAAACCAAAAGCCAAGAGTATTATGACAAACTCTGCGAGGAAGTGACAAACAGGGAGGAAAATGACCGGAAGCTGCTTGCTGACCTGGATGACCTGAATAGAACCAAGAAGTATCTGGAAGAACGCCTGATAGAGCTGCTCAGGTGAGTGTTGGGTCAGACTAGAGGGCAAAGGCTTTCACCAAGTCTGTTTTTTTTTTTTTTCTTAGAAGAAATGCAGCTATTCTAGGAAATTAAAAAAATAATAATAAATGCCTGAAGGGAGGGGCCAGAGCAGTGGCGCAGGCAGTAGGGCATTTGCCTTACACACACTAACCTAGGACGGATCGTGGTTTGATCCCCCGGTGTCCCATATGGTCCCCCAAGCCAGTAGTGATTTCTGAGCACATAGCCAGGAGTAACCCGTAAGCGTCATTGTGTGATGCCCAAAAACCAAAAAAAGAAGCCTCGAGGGAAGCGGGCCCCTCTACCTGTGTTCTGTTGTTTAGGATACACACACATGTACTAGACCTATTCCATCTCGAGTGACCTAAGAGTGAGTCTCACTCTTTCCATTGGAGTGTGGCTGTTCTGTGGCTTCATAGTGTGACAAATTATTTTCAAACTCTCTGTGTACTTAGCCACAAGAAGGACAATACATTTTAATATTTTCTGGAATTTCCCCCAAATACCTGTTGTTACTTTCCTAACTTCCTTTCCCCTTTTGCACCCCCACTTCCCCCAGTCTAAGTAGTCCCAAACTTCAGTGCCTTCAGGGAGCCAACAGCAGCTGTAAACCTGTAGATTGGATCAGTGAGGTGTGTCAGGGAGCTGGAGGCCGAAGGTGCTCATCCCACTGCATGCTTGTCTTCTACCAGATGCTGCTGCATCAGCACTGAGCACAGTGGCCAGGTTGCCTTCTTTTTTTTTTGTCCTTGTTTTTTTGTTTTGGGGCCACACCCAGTGACACTCGGTAGTTACTCCTAGCTATGCACTCAGAAATCACTCCTGGCTTGGGGCTCATCTGAGACACCAGGGGATCGAATCACAGTCCGTCCTAGGCTAGCGCTTGCAAGGCAGATGCCTTACCTCTAGCACCACCGCTCCAGCCCCATCAGGTTGCTGTCTTAAGTGAAAATAGACACCTGGAGCTTTACGTGAAATTGTTCTAGAATTCTCCACATTGAGAAGCCATACCAAAAGTTCTTTATCTTGAGCTTATAAAAATTATCAAATATAGAAACTAATCTAACATGGTGTACTCTTGTATACCTGCTTCCCGGTCTTTACAGAATTCAACTCATGGCCAGTTTTGTTTTATTCCATTTTCCCTTGCCCTTCCCCCAACTCTAGTTTATTTTAAGGCATAGTTCAGTCATAGTATCATTTAATCCTCAGACATTTCAGTATGTACTTTTCAAAAACAGACTCTACGTTTTAAATAATTGCAGTATCATCCATGACCATGCATTAAGATGAACTAATTCTTAGTATTATAATCTATCTAAGTTTTTGTTTGTTCGTTTGTTTTGGGGCCACACCTGGTGATGCTTGGGATTACTTCTGGTTATGTGCTCAGAAATTGCTCCTGGCTTGCGGGACCATATGGGACCAGGGGATCAAACTCGGGTCTGTCCTGGGTCAGTCACATGCAAGGCAAAATGCCCTACTGCTGCACTATAGTGCCAGCCCCATATAATCTATCTAGTTTTAAATTTTCCAATTTGCTTTGTTGATATTTTCTAGTTATAATCTAAATTATATTTGAACATTTCATGGTGATTTGTTCTCTAACTCTTTCTATCATTCTCTGTCTCTCTGTCTCTCGTCCTCTGTCTCTGTCTCTGTCTCTGTCTCTCTCTCTCTCTCTCTCTCTCTCTCTCTCTCTCTCTCTCTCTCTTTCTCTCCCTTGTTGCAATTTACTTTTGATGAAACCAGGTCATTCATCTGGTAGAGTTTGCGTTAGGGGAGATTTTGATGATTACATACCCCATATCTGTGAAGTCATGAAATAGGTTCTCCCCAATCTTATATATTTCCTCATTAGTAGATGATATTTTTTATAATGATAGATTAAATAACTTTCAGCCTTATTAATAGAAAACAGTTTAAGTATGGTCGGGAGTCTTTCCTTTCAGAACCACATAAGATCTGACGAGCTCTTTTTGTACTCTGACCTACCTTCCTAAAATCTGATTAACCCTTTTCTTTTGCTGTTAGCAGCCAGAGATAAACAAGTGTCAGTATCTCCAAATTTCACTGGAGAATTAGTTTAGAACTGGGATGTTAAATTAGAACTAGTTTTTAAAGTTAAAATTGTGTCTACATATCATTGACTTGCTAGTTTGGAACTAGCATTTGTGACTTTAGGCAAAAATCTTGGGCCCGCCTTCCCAAAAGTATATGAGGGGAACACCAGGTTTTCACACTTTCCAGAGTTGGCAAGTGCCTAGTCTCCTGGAGTCAGAGCCAATAGGGTGTAGGCCTGCTTCGGGAATGATCGGGTCCTACTCACACCAACCAAGCCTGCCAAGTTTTGCATGGAGGAAGGAGAGAAAGAAGTATTTGATTTGGAGCGCTCAGTGGCTGATTGGGCCAGTAGCCCCTGATCTGAGTTTAATCTCATTTTCTACAAAGTCTAGTTTGTATTTCCAATAATCAAAATGATTTTTTTTCTTCTTTGTCTTAGGGAATTTGGAATCAGTTTTTTTATAAAGAGTCAGTGATAGTTCTATTGTTTTCATAGATTCTTCTCTTCTTTGGTCACAGGGACAAGGATGCTCTGTGGCAAAAGTCAGATGCCTTAGAATTCCAGCAGAAGCTCAATGCTGAGGAGAAGGAACTTGGGGAAGCAGAGCTGAACCACTGCTTGGACTGTAAGCGGGAGTTCAGCTGGATGGTGCGGAGGCACCACTGCAGGTCAGTAGACAGCATGCACCCTGGCACCCTGAGCTTGAGCCAGTGGCTCGGCACCAGGGACCCTGATGGACCCTAGCTGCTTGACTGGCTGGGAAGAGGGTGCTACCTTTCCATTGTATGGGACCCCTGTAGGGAAGAGAAGTAAAGCCAGAGGAAAAGGGCAATGTTGGAACTAGGAAAACAGGGGCCATGGCTTTACAGGAGGAGCAGAAGAGAGCAAGCCCTCACCAGGCACAGAGGAAGGCCAGCATGCATGGCTCTCCTAGAGGGTTGAGCAGATGCGGAATTATCTGCCCAGGTCAGAAATTCCATTTCTTTGGAATCTGTGGAGTGGGCCTGGTAGGAGGCGAGTCGTATAGCATCCATAGCATCCATTACCCACACAGAGCCCAGTTTTGGGACCAAACAAGCCCACGAGGCACCCAGGATATGGTCCTCACCAACCTGTGCTGCTCTCCTCCCTAGGATATGTGGCCGCTGCTTCTGTTACTACTGCTGCAACAACTACGTCCTGACCAAGCCAAATGGGAAGAAGGAACGCTGCTGCCGAGCCTGCTTCCAGAAGTTCAGCGAAGGGCTCAGCTCTCCCAACAGCAGTGGCTCGAGCACAAGCCTGGGAGAGCCTAGCTCTATGTCATCGCCGGTCCAAACTAGCCTTCCAGGGGGAGACCAAGGTTAGGCTCCTGCTCCATCCCAGGGTGCCACCACCGCCCCTAGCAGCTAAGATAACTTTGATGTTTTCCAAACTTAGGCATTAAAAAGGTACTAAAACCAATTTGGGACTTTCTTTTTGATGTGATTAGGATGGAAAGAGAATTGAAAAGAAAATCACTTTTACTTGCTATGATTCAGTTACTTAGATTTAAGACCTGTATCTTTTAGGTTTTTGGGCCACCACACTCAGTGTTGTTCAGTTGCTTCTTCTGACTCAGTCCTTAGGGGCCCTTGTCATGAGAGGAATCAGACTTGAGGATCCTGCCTGCAAAGCATGCATCCAGCCATTGAACTCTCTTGAGCCTTGAGATCTGTCTGTACCTCTTCCCTTACTTGTCACCAGTGCAGCTCACACTTCAGGAAAAAACACTGTCCCCAGCACTTTGACCCCCATATCCAAGCCTCCCCCAGGTGACTAAGGATTCTGTACTCTCTCTGTTGATCACATTCTCTGAGTGGCCAGTGGTTGTTTCCTCCTTTGCCTCCTTTAACCCACTAAACGGAAGCAGGATGAATTCTTGCTGCTTTTCCTCTGAGCACAGTCTCTTAGGCTGGCCCAGGCTAACCTCTCTGGGACTGGCTGTGGATCTCTGGCACAAGATAGAACTGGAATGACATGGGCACAAGTAAATCTCATCTTCATTCCAGAATCAGTTCCTCTGTTTTTTTTTTTGTTTTTTTTTTTTGGTTTTTGGGCCACACCCGGCAGTGCTCAGGGGTTACTCCTGGCTGTCTGCTCAGAAATAGCTCCTGGCAGGCACGGGGGACCATATGGGACACCGGGATTCGAACCAACCACCTTTGGTCCTGGGTCGGCTGCTTGCAAGGCAAACAACGCTGTGCTATCTCTCCGGGCCCAGAATCAGTTCCTCTGTAGCTTATCACTTGTTGGGTCTTTCCTGAGTCCAGGTCAGCCAGCCTTCAGAATGCTCTTCTTTCTTCTTTATTTTATCTAGGTCATTGTGGGATGTTGGCAGGCCCATAATTTACTTCAAGTATGAGCACTGCTGGAGTGTATGAGTATATATTTTACTGGCCTTTTTTTGTCCATTTGTTCTTTTACTGACCTTTTGTCCATTCAATACTTTTTCAGTATTGAATTCTATATTGACTTCCTTATAAGTTCTGACATAGGGGTTTTGTTTTGTTTTACATGTATATTTTATAAATCTCCTAAACTGTAAGTTTTTCTTTCAAAGAACAAAATTTTATATGTATGTTTTTGGGTCACATCCGGTGGCACTCAAGGGTTACTCCTGGATCTGCACTCAAAAATTGCTCCTAGAAGGCTCACGGGACCATATGGAATGCCGGGATTCAAACACTGGTCCATCCCAAGGCAAATGCATTCAAGGCAAACACTCTACCGCTGTGCTATTTCTCTGGCCCCAAAATTTTATAATTTTTTTTTTTTTTTTTTTTTTTTTTTTTTTTTTTTTTTTTTTGGTTTTTGGGCCACACCCGGTGACGCTCAGGGGTTACTCCTGGCTATGAGCTCAGAAGTCACTCCTGGCTTGGGGGACCATATGGGATGCCGGGGGATCGAACCTCGGTCCGTCCAAGGCTAGCGCAGGCAAGGCAGGCACCTTACCTCTAGCGCCACCGCCCGGCCCCAAAATTTTATAATTTTTACAAAGTCCTGTATGTCAGGTTTATTTTCTTAAACTTGGGACAAACTAGATTAGGTATAGCTTGCACATTTTTTTTTTTTTTTTTTTGGTTTTTGGGCCACACTTGGTGATGCTCAGGGGTTACTCCTGGCTATGCGCTCAGAAGTCGCTCCTGGCTTGGGGGACCATATGGGACGCCGGGGGATCGAACCGCGGTCCTGATCCTTGGCTAGCGCTTGCAAGGCAGACACCTTACCTCTAGCGCCACCTCACCGGCCCCTAGCTTGCACATTTAATTGCTTCAAGTATTCCTATTTTTTAATAACTCCTAGTTTTTTCTTTATAAATCAACTGTTTTTACTTTATAGCTGTCTTGGTTTAACCCAGTCACTCAAAGATCTCTTATGTTCTTTTAGAAATTTTATGAGTATTAAGTTGTATCTTTAGATCTGTGATCTATTTTAATGTAATTTTTATATGAGTTGAACCCTCTGAGTAGAAATTTAAAGATTTTTTAAAAATGGTATTTTCAATTATTATAGTAACATTGGTTTAACGTCTTTTCCTTTCCTATAAACTTGCTTTAACATCTTTGTCAAAACTAAATTGCAGAGGAACCAGAGACATATCTCAGCAGATTGAGTACAAGTAAAGCATGTCTCTGGTTTTTCATGCAGGGGGCTCTGTTTTTATTTTTAAACTAAAATAATGTATTCTTTATTAATTTAATTTTTTTCTTTTTTTAATTAAATAATTTTTATTTTGACCAAAGTGGATTATAAGTCTTTCACAGTAATGTTTTAGGTACATAGTGACATTGAATCTGGGGTGGGGGCTCTATTTTGATCCCTAATACTACAGAGTCCTCTGAGCACGACCTAGAGTAATCCCCAATATAGAGTCAGGAATAGCTTCCAAGCACTACCAGCTATGAACCCCAAACAAATAGACACAAAAACCAGCTGCAGAAATGACTCAAAGGACTCAAAGGGCTGTGGCATATGTAAATTTTTTTGCATGTGGAATCTCCAGGTTTATCCCAAGCATTGTATGGTCCCCTGATCACTGCACTGAAGAAAAAAATTGCCTTTATATGACTGGACTTCCTATTCTGTTCATTTATATGTGTGCTATTTCTTTTTACAAATATCAATACTGCTGTGTTCACAATAGTTTACTGAGTCTTGAAATCAGATAGAATAGGTTCTTCTACTCTTATTTTTTCAATTGCAGAGCTTGCAATTTTTCTTGCATCTGTGTGGAACTTTTAGAATCAGCTCTCCAATTTCTGAAAGAGAAATCCTAGTGAGGGCTGGAAATGTGGCTCAGTAGTTGAATAGACACCCCACATGTATGAGGTCCTAGCTTTGATCCTTGACCCTGCAAACCAAAACACAAATAATCCTAATGAAATATTGTTTGGAATTGAATTGACTCTCCAGACCAGTTTTGGGAGAGTTGACATCTTAATATAATCGGATTTTCCGGCCCTTGAATATGCTATGATTCTCTTCTTATTTAGAACTTCTTTTAGTAATTTCCATTTTCCTCTATGGACATCATTTTGAATCCCTGTTGCCCATTTTCTCTTCCCTCTGACAGACTTCTGAGGTATATACAAGAGGGTGACTGTCTGTAGGAGGAGACCAGTTCCAGCTCCCCCTTCTTAGCTTGTGTCCCAAACCCTTCAGACTACAGACAAGATTAATTAGCCTGAGAGTCCCTTGCCCTGCCTCACACTGATGGCAATCAGTGACTACACGGTGATACCATGCCACAATGTGATGGCTCTGAGGTTACTTGTTTTGGTTTCTGTCATTTCCTATTGACCTGCTTCTTTCTTTCTGTCTTCCTCTCTCCTCTTCTCACTATCCCAACCACATACCAGAGAGGTGAGATCACATTTTCCATGACACACTCAAGTGAGTGTCTGTAGTTAGGTGACTGGCGTGGAGTGTCCTACTGCATCCTTCCAACTGCAGTGTTGGACACGCAGTCCCAGTCAAAAGCACATTGCGCGCTGTGACTCCTTAAGCTGAGGAACCATTTTTCCACCCCACAGTGAAAGGGGGAATTGCATGGCAGACAGACCCCTGTATTCAGAGCAGGAGTAGGTAGAACCTGTGTCCCACAGAGCAAGGATTCAGTGTTGTAAAAGTATTTCCTTTCCTGTAGGTTTTTGCCTAGTAAGTAAGGTTTTAGTAGAGCCTTTTCCTTCTAAATAAGGGATATCAGGGACTATGTCAGAGGTTGAAAGTTCTCTCTGCTCTGACTAAGGGACTTAAAATTATCTCCCAAATGTTTTACCTATAGTTCCCTTCTCAGCTTTCTAGATTGTCCCCAGAGCCATTTTTCTCACCAGCACAGAGCAGCTGTGACCTAGAGGTGTCCTACATTAGATGCCTTCCCTCTTCTCCCCTCATATGCCTCCAATTCCAACCATGTGCTTACTTGTCACTTTGCTTCTCTCTCTCTCTCTCCTCACCTGCCTCTGTGACCAACACGTAAACCCAGACTGCAGGGTCCCAGACGATGCCGTGTTTGACATCATCACAGATGAGGAACTGTGTCAGATACAGGAGTCTGGCTCTTCCCTGCCTGAAACACCCACTGAGACTGAATCTCTTGACCGGAATATGATGGAACAGTGAGTAGAAATCACACTAGCCGGTATTCAGCAAGCCCTGGCCCTCATGCCTTGATTTCAGTGCACAGAAAAGTTAGATTTGAGTTTCTTTGCTTAAAGAAAGGGGCCTTACACCAGTATTTGGGGGGTGGGCTGGTCATTGAAGAACACCAGGAAAAGGGAAATAGTCAGTGTCCAGGTTTGTCAGAGAGTTCTGAGACCTGAAAGTTGGCCTCTTTGTTTTCAGCATCTCTATTAGGACTTCCCTAGGCTTGGGCAACTGTCTTAATCTATTTAGAAGCATCATCACAGAACACCCCAGGTTTCTCTCAATGACAGAGTCTGGAAAGCTAAAGACCAAAGTACCAGCACGTTTGGGGTCTAGAGAGATCTCTTTCCTGGGTCACAAATGCAGCTTTCTTATTCTCCTCTCTTATTCATCCCTCAGTATGTGCTTCCTCTGATATCGGATTGGCTTCATTTTTAAGCTCTTGCTTTTTCATGGGTTGTATATACAAATACAGTCACATTCTGAGGTGTGGTGGAGATTAAAGTTCAACCTAGATATCTGAGAGACCACAGTTCAACACTTAAGAACCCCTTAGATGTGTTTCCCATGGCCATACAGAGCAATTTGCCACTTTGGAAAAATACCACATTCCGGGGACAAAGAGATAATAAACGTGTTAAGGTACTTGCCTTGCACATGGTAGATCTGGTTTGAACCCCAGCACCACATAGAGTCCAGAGCCCTTCAACAGTGATCCCAAGTGCTGAGCCACCCTTGTGCTCTGACCCAGCCAGATGTGCCCCCCACCCAACCCAAAAATAAATGAATAAACAAAAAGCACATTTATCTTGTGGAACCAGTAATCAGACTTGGTAATGGTGCCATGAGAAAGGAAAGCTGGATTTAGGTTCAGTTGCTTGGGTGAATCTGTGCTCTTCATAAATGCCTCTTTCTGTCTCAACACCTCTGGAGTCCCCACATTCTAAAAGCAATCAAAGTCCATATGAGTCGGTTACCCCATGTCCTGCAGGAACTTCCCCTCTACCCGCCTGCAACTTGCTCATCCCCACTATCTTATGATCCCCAGTCAGTGGTTCAGATCTGCTGATCCTCCCTGGGACTGTGCAATGATAGCATCAACTGCAGTGCTCATTATCTGCTGACCTCTCATTTTGGGGGGATTGGGCTGGGGTGTATTTTCTAGCAGGCATAGTGAGTAGAGTTTTGTGGGGGCTAATTTCTAAAAACATGAAATAACCATGGAAAGTACCTTCCTACTAAGATGTCAGGCATTGACACCTTGGAATCCATGAGAAAGTATCAACTTTCTCTCACCAAAGACTTGCTCTGTTTCTTAGCCCCTAATTCTCATTCAACTATTATTTCCATCGCAAAGAAATTCAAAAGAATTGACAAGATGCCTGGGTTGGACATTTTCTCTTTTACTCTCCATTAAGTTTCAGTGATGCCTTTGTCCAGAGCATTGAGATCTCTGGTGCTCTCTCTCTCCTCCCAGAACTCAGAGGAAAGCTGGGTGGATTGTGAGTTGATCCTCCCCGATTTCTTCTGCCTGTTAGATAACATCCTTCATCTTTCTGAGATTTTCGACTCAGTTAATTTTTTCCCACTACTCTAGCATCTGACTCGACAGTGGATGAGGCTTCTCCATCACCCAGCTCTAGGTGGCCCCTGCTCATTGTTGCTTCTGCACCTTTGGGCCCTGCTTACAGAGCATTCCTAATCACAGTCCTCTCTCTGAGATGTCTGCATCACCTTAGATTCTCCCAGAGCCCCTGGATTCTTGTTCTACCCCTCTGAATATTCCACTCCAGTAATACCAAGCCACTGCCCATAGCCATACCACAACTTTAAATGGCCACAGCCTCCATGTGGTGGGTAGAATGATGAGTTGTCACACACACACACACACACACACACACACACACACACACACACACACACATTTCCTACCCACATACCCTGCCTCCTGTTCCCCTTTCCCAGTAAAAACCAAACCAGAAGAGTTTATGAACTCTAATAAATGCATGTTTTGAGTTACAGGACATTATAAAATGTCCCAAGGAAAGAAAACTGCCAGCCTCCTAGCCCAGGACCTCCCAGGTAGACAGACATTGGCTAGCCAACAGGAACCTGCTGTCCCCATGGTCTGTTTGTGAGGAGAACCAAGAGCAGCCTCCAGACTCACCGAACTGACCTTGGCCCACCTCATCATGTGCTTTTGTGCACTACCTCCAGATATATCCCCAGCATCTTGGGGAACTTTCTCTCCTGCTCTTTCACTTCCCAACCAGGAGATTTCTTGCCTGGCAGCTCCAAAACAAAGGAGAAACACCAGGAATGTGAGGTTGTACAGGGGAAGTAAGGAACCCTGGACCTTGGAAGCTTCTCTGAAGAACAACTTTGAAAAGAAATCAGCAACGAGGAAATGACTCAGAGGGCACTTATTTATCGTATAGAGGGGCCAAAGTGGTGGTGCAGGCGGTAGGTTGTTTGCCTTGCATGCGCTAACCTAGGACAGACCATGGTTCGATCCCCTGGTGTCCCATATGGTCCCCCAAGCCAGGGGCATTTTCTGAGCTCATAGCCAGGTGTAACGCCTGTTTGTCACCAGGTGTGACAAAAAGCAAAACAAAACAAAAATACCATATAGATAGAGCCTCATCCAGCTGCCTTCATCCATTCCAGTCTTTCACAGTACTAGGAATTCTGCCCAATGTACAGGCCTGAGGAGGCCAGATAACTTATCCAAGATGATATGGCTTTGGACCCTGAACTTTTCCCCCAGGTTCTCATTTTAATGTATACAACTCTCTTTTCTGGGTCCTCACTCTGCAATTTTACATCAAAAACCTGTCTCCGGTATCCACTTCTCCCCACACAGACCCATTCTTAGGGCTCAGGATGTTGTCTTCTTGCCTTTTCTGGCACCAATAGGACAGAAAGAGTTCTCAGAATCCAGCCTGCCAGGGAGATAGGCAAGGATTCTGAAGATTCTTAAGCTGTCTCAGAGGTCCCTCCCCGATGGGCCGAGCATGGGAGTGTAGCCTTATCTCAGTGAGAGAGTGATGTCCTCCAGCATCCTCCAGATGTGTATGTATAGTCCTCCTGTGGCTGGCCCAGCCCACCACAACTGGAGCCCAGGCCTGGCATCCTGCTATCCTCAGCCCTAGTAATCCCAGGAAGATGAGCAAAGCAAATATTTACTCCCTGATCATAGGACAGTTATTGCACAAGGTGTTCCCCTCTTCTGATCAAGACCATGTGGCAGTGAAGGCCCCCAGAATCTGACACTTGGTTAGATCCCTCATAACCACTTTAGGTTCCATCTCTGGAGCAGCCTTTGCCCCTTGAACTCAGTCCCCCTCATCTGTCCAAAGGAGGGCCAGCTCTCCCTCCAGTGCACTTGGGAGGATGTGAGGAGAAAGTGTGAAGGAAGACCGGAGTCTAGTTCTTGGTGCCTGGAAGCCTTCTGGGCTTGTGCATTGTTTTCCTGGTATCTGACCTGAGTGGTGATGTCAGGGGCTCAGCCATGCACGTCTTTTATGTGCCCTGAAATCTAGCACTTAGCAGCATGTTCTTCTCCAAGGAAAATTATCTCAGATACCCAGATGATACTGACTTTGACCAACTCACAGACCCCCCTCACTTGACTCACAGATTATCTCTGCAGTCACCAGTTGTGAGCTGTCGCTTTGTGGTCAGCTTTGTGTACCTGAGACCTGCAGCAGGTCTGTTACCAACCAGGAGATTTCATGCCTGGCAGCTCAAACACAAAATGGTAACAGGATATGGCACAATGATGATTAAGGCTAGAAAGCTGCCTGGTGATTCGGTTAGTCCAGCATCTCTACCATCATACGAGTCCAGATTTGCTAGCTACCCAGGCCTTTCAGCTGCTTGGAACCCCTGTGAGGTGTGTATGGGCAGAGACACCTGTCCACAAGTGCCCCAGCCACACCTCCACTGGGTGAGCTTTGGCAGGTGCTGAACTAGTTTCCTCACTTGAAAATTGGAAGGTGGCAGAAGGAGGGCACAGTCTCTAGTCCCTACAAAAGGGCATTGGTAATACCATGTTGATTGAAGGCACTCTTGGTGGTCCATGTTGCCCAATCACAGCAGTGCAGCTTTCTCATGGATGTGTCAACACATCTATGAAATGTGGGTTGGAACTACGGGATCCACAAAGTCTGGCCTGTACTTAGAAGGAAACTGGATGCATGTGGTGCGCCATACAGCTTCTGAAGGCTCCTAAAAGCACAAGGCAAGTGTCCCTAAGCTTTGCCAACTGACAGGAAATAGTATGTGGCTTCTAACTACTGCCCTTTAGGAGCCCTTCTTCCTCAAAACACAAACCATGCTAGTATTTTCAAGGTCTCTTTACAATCACTCTTCAAGGTGGATTCTGTTTAGTTATGTTTCACCAAAAGGAAAGAGATTACTAACTCATGAGAGATTGAACTGGGTTTGTTCTGATTTTTTCAGACCTCACAGCTATACTCGGGAAGCCAGGGCTGGCCCACCTACCTACCTGCACACTTGTTTGCATCGGTCCTCTGAAATCCAGTTAGTGGCTTTGAACCTTTTGCGTCAAAAATCAATGTTTAAGCCTGCCCAATAGATTATAGGGATCAAACAACCATGCATAAGCAACCTGACATTTAAAACTCAGCCTCATTCTGTGACCACAAGGCAGAATGCCCCTTACATTTTGACAGAAGGTTAGAACCACAGAAGAGAGTTTTTATTTCTGGTATGTTCCATTTCCTTGACAGCAGAGCCCAGAAAACTTTTAACCAATTTGCTATGTTCTGAATCCACCATTATCGCTGGTGGGTTTCAGACATGCTACATTAAAGCAGAACATGCCTAAGAATAAAAGAAGCTTAAAGGATTAGGTAGGCTGTTAAAAAGATTTATTTTCTGGTCATGAAAATGACCTGAGTGATCTGTGTGTAGTATATGTACATCTGTATGTTTTATATGTGTGCAGAAAGATGGTGAGGGGCATTAAGTAATTCTGTTTTGGTAAAAAAACACATTGAAGAACCAATCTCAGAAATGCTTCTTTAGAGTCATGTCATCTAAACTGACTTGCACACACACACAGTTTTGTAGCTTTTGATGGACCTTTGGGACTCTCAACTGACTCTGAGTTATTGGGGCTCATTCATAGTCTTTGGTGTTTAGTCCTCTAAGAATTCATCAGAAAGAGACTACAGACAGGTACTGTACTGGAGTTGGACCCCAACATGAGGCCAAGACTGATCTCATTTATATTAGGTAAATGAGGGCTCAGCCATGTGCCAGCAACTCATAACCTCTCTAGTCTCTCTTGCTTCCCAGGAGCTAGAGGAATCTGGGAGAGATCCCAAAGTGTCATCTGCCATCAACAACTTTGTTGACCATTTCCAGTTTTAGTCCCAGTGAAGAAGATACGATGTCTTACATCTTCCTCATCAGACATTCTCATGGTGTCAGCATTCCTGGGGAGCTTTGGGCATGGGTATTGAAGAAGAGAACAAAATATGTTCCTTCCGTCCAACATTAGCTATAGCATTAGATTACTTTTCCATGAGAATGTACAAACTGTAAGCAAATCTTCCCTTTATTCAAGCCCCTTATCCATCTGAGTGGCTTTTTAGCTGGAACATGCCAGTGGCGTCTGCATTGTGGGAAGGAGAAGTCCGAAAAGCATCCTCAGAGGACTTTCCTTGGCTTGAGACCCTGAAGTAAGGGCAGCCAATGTCTTTCATAAGTTTATAGAAGTTCTTCCTAAACTTTAGGCCAACAAAAGCATAAAGCACAGGGTTAAGGCAGGCACGCAGGAAAGCAATGGACTCTGTCACTGTGATGGCATAATGAAAACTGGTCATGAGAGAATATTCCCAGTTTGTGCTGCAGATGAGTTTCACAAGGTTGAAAGGCATCTGGGTCAGAAGGAACACAGCTACCACCAGGAAGATGATCTTCAGAGACTTATGCTTCTGAAAGCTTCGTGCCTGAAACAAGTTCTTGATGATGACTGAGTAGCAGATAATCATGGTGAGAAGTGGCAAGAAAAACCCCAGTATCAACTGGATGGAAAGGACCATCGTGGAAAGTCTTTCTTCATCGTAGGCACAGTTGTACTTGTCTGTGTGAGTGACATTGGCATAGATAATCTGAGGCAAAGAAACCAGCAAGGAAATCACCCATATGGATAAGCAGATGGCCTTACCCCAGATCATCCTTTTGGCCTTCTGGTTGTAGACCTTGGTGGCCTGAACCACAGCAATGAAGCGGTCCACAGTGATGCAGGTGAGTGTGAGCATGGATGTATAGAAGTTCAAAGTATACATGCCCAACAGGATTTTGCAAGGAATGTCACCAAAGACCCACTCATGGAAGCCTGCATAGGCCCAGAAGGGCAAAGTACAGACAAACAGCAGGTCAGCCACAGGCAAATTCATAAGGAATATATCTGTTAGGCTCTTCAGCTTCTGGTAGAAGATGTATATGACCAGTACCAGGGAGTTCCCCACCAGGCCACAGATGAATACTGCCACATACATGCAGGGCAAAAAGAACTTTCTGAAGTGCCAGAAGGTTTGATGCTCCTGGTCATCGCCATCAGAAATGTTGAAAATCTGAAATTCATCCTCATGAAACATGGTGTCTGGCATGATAACACCTGTAAGTCAAACACAGGAGTTCTGTTTGGGACCGACGATATACCTGCAATGAGGGGATAAATATCCTCTTAAATCCACCAGTTATGGGGCTGGAAAGATAGCATGGAGGTAAGGCAATTGCCTTGTATGCAGGCGGACGGTGACTCGAATCCCGGCATCTCATATGGTCTCCCGAGTCTGCCCAAAGCGATTTCTGAGTATGGAGCTAGGAGTAACCCCTGAGCGCTGCCAGATGTGACCCAAAAAAAAAAAAAAAATCCACCAGTTATTGAAGGGAGATTGCTCTAACAAGTTGAGAGAATTTTTATTATATCTAAAAATCCTTTGAATCTTACCCACCTGGAAGATAACTCAACCCACAATGCAAAAAATTCCTGTGCTGAATGGTCTTGAGAGCGAAGGTCTACCTTTGAAAGAATTTGCAAGAACAGCCCTGTCTTTTAATAGGCAGAGAGAGCCTGGTCTCATCTATCTCCAGCTTACAGCAACTGCCCAACCAGCCAGTCCCATTCTCTATAAATAGGCATGTTCCTGGAGAACTCAGACCTGCCCTGCCTTTTCTTTTCCTTATTTACATAACATCAAAAGAAATGAAAAGAAGGCACCTTGGGTAAGTTGGTTTTATGATCAAGAAATTGGGTGTTTTTCAGACCCAAACTTTTCCCTTTATCTGCCTCTAGTTTGCCATCCCACTCTCAGAGCCTCATCTCCCAATTTACTGGTCTTTAAAGAGGTTCATTTTCTCAGAAAGGAACAGAGCTTGAACTTTCAGAATTAACAGTGTCAGGCTGCATGTGTGCATTGAAAATGGAACAGAAGAGCAGCCTTCTTGCAGTAAGGCTAGCAGCAAAGATCAGCTCACCACTGCCTTACCTTGCCTGGGGCTCCCAGTGCATTAAAATTGTCACTTCTGAACCTTCTTTATGTCAATTTGACCCTGCTGGCATTTAACCCTAAGGATCAGACAGATATCAGGATGAATTAACCCGTGGTTTTAGAGCATCATTAGTTTTACCAGTTTAGGCCTTAAAATGATCAGTGTGCAATGAATCTTTTCCATTTATATGCCAATACTTGAGATATCTTAAGAAAAGCAGATACTGGATTACCAGCGATGGAACCCACGTCGGCAGCATGCAAGGCTTAGAAATCAGAAGCACTTGACCCCTCCTAGAAATGGGTCCCCGAATACTGCCAGGAGAAATTCCTGAGCATAGAGCCAGGAATAACTCCTGAGCGCCATCAGTTGTGCCCAGAAACAAAAAAAAAAAAAAAAAGAAGAGGAAGAATCCATGATGAATAAGTTTGAACTATATTACTTAATGCAGAGAAACGATTGAATCTAATCAGCAAGAGCACACTACCCTTCGTCCTTATTTTTTCTCCTTATGTTTTAAAGTGCCTAGAATGATATATTTACTTAGATTGAGAAAAGATAGTAAGCAATCATCTTGGCCAATAGCTTGTCATATAACATAACATCATAACATAACATAACATATAAAAGAAATGGAAAACACATAGGAAGAGCAATACTCAGGGCACAAATATAGCCAGTGACTAGACTTTTAATGTCCCTGCAAGGACCTTACTGCCTTGATACCAGAGCCATCACCCTACTCAGTCTTACTCTGTGCCCAGAACCTGGGTGAGTCATTTGCACATTAACACTCATTGAGCCCTCACAGTAGCAAATGACAAGTAAATTTTGAACTTCAAAAACTAGACTGTTTCCACTGTAATATGCTCCATGCATGAGTCAGAGCCCCAACATCACCCAGTCAGCCCTCACCTTTGCCGTCAAGAGATGCACTGTTGGTTTATTTCAGATAGGAGATGGCTCAGGACAAGGTCTGCCTCTGTCCCTCTGTGATGTGAACTCTGTTTCTGTTGAGTGTGTTTGAAGAACTCCTGGTTGGTTATTTTGAGCACCAATCTTACCTCAGTCTTCGAGATCAGAAGCACTTGACTCCTCCTGTAACTGAAAGGTGGGAGGGTCAAAGATAGGAACGACTGCTCTGATACTCCAAAACCACTGACTCCTCACTGAGGACTTTTTCTTCCCCTAGCAGGGCTATTACAACATTGTCTGTTTCAACACGGAAACAGATCTGACTCTGGAAGCCTACTGAAAACTGGTAGCTTTGGCATCTTGAATGTATTTCAGTCACTAGTCACAGAATATTTTTGGAACAATCTGGGGCTAAATCGATGCCGAGTTCATCTCTGGCCTGAGTTGTGTGATTGCGCATGCGTGCAGCTCCAACATAACCTGCCACCCACCATTCTTCTAGCAGTCATACGAGGCAAGGCAGACCTAATCTTTTCTTAGTAGAGAACAGTATTGAAGACCATTGCTGCAATAACAGCCCCACACTGATAACGCTTTTATTTTTATTTATTGGGACAGGGGGCATGCCTGGCAGTGCTCAGGAGTTACTTCTGGCTCTGAGCTCAGAAATCACTCCTGGCAGTCTCAGGGGACCATATGGGACGCCAGAGGTTGAACCCTGGTCAGCCGCTTGCAAGGCAAACTCTCTACCCACTGTGCTATCACTCTAGCCACCAGATAGTAACTAGAGGGACCCGAGTCTCTGTTGCTTCCAGATTAATGGCCTATAATCTGTGTCAGTGGACCTGATGGAGTACTTGCTCCGAAACTAACCCCATTCCAGACTCTTAGCAGGCTATGCTCATCTACTCTGAAATGAATGGAATCATATGGCTCCCCAAGACTGCCCTTTCCACTCCTGGATTCCCCGTAGGTGTTGAGAACCTTGACAACATTACGATTCTATTTGTTGGCCAAACATATGTAGGCATTTGTGGCAATAACACCTCAGAAGATGAGAATTAAGAATGTGTGCTTGAGTTATATACCCCTGTCCTCTTCTCTGGGGAGATCAAGGTAGAGATAAGGACTCTAGTTCCATTTTCCTGGAAGTAGTTTCTCTGATGTTGAACTCCTATCCAGCCAGTTTTCTCCTCATCTTCTCTGCTATCACTCTCCTGAACAAGCCTTCACCCAAGGTTCCTCTCTAGGGCAGGATTTAAGGTGCTAGGAACAATCCTAAGATCTGGGAAAAATACTAAGTTCTGCTAGTAGTTAGGGACTGTCCTGGATGCTCCCAGTTACTACTATCATGTAATCTAGTCACTAGAGAGGAATAAGCAGATTATCAAAATTAGTTTACTAAGGGGTTCATCTGACAACAAAGTTCAAGCTAACTTTCCTAAATTTTTTGAGTATGGAGTTATCCCTGGGGCCTTGGCTAAAAAGAAAACGTGATGATATTTTCATAGATTATCAGTGATCTCAAACTATTTGCCCTGGTGCAGGTGAGTGGGGGTGTTCTCCTGAGGCAGAATTCCGGAGGCTTTGTCAGGTCTGAAGAGGATGAAAAGATAAAAGAACAGCCAGAGGGGACCCAGCAGCAAATAAACAAATAAGCAGACACAGCCAGATCTGAAGGGGAGAAGGCCTGAAGTAACCTTCCAAGTGTTTGCCTGGCTCACTCTGAGGACTGACTAACAGGCTTTTCCCAGAAACCCCTTGCTTGGGACCAGTTCACAAGGTGGAATTACAATGATTGAAGCCTTGTCAGACACTCATTCAATTGTGTTCCCCTCTCTCAGAGTGCTTTTCTGTAGACTAGGGGGGAAGTAGGCCCTCACCTGATGGCCCCATGTGCACATCATGTGCTTCTAGCGAAGGGTGGTGTATTTGCTTGGGGGACCTTGGCTGCATTTGTCAAACCAATCTCCAGTGGAAATCTCTTCCGTGGAAAGCCTGCAGCTCAGTCAGAGGAGATGAGCCACTCATAGGGACAAGAATTTTATTTCATCCAGTTTATAAAGTTTCTTTTGTAAAAAGGAAAATGAGACAGCTCGGAGGAGTCTTCGTCTCCTGGCCATTACTTTTCTTTGAAACAAAACCCTACACCTCTCAAGAACCAGTCCCAGCCATAGGGCTTGGGTTTCCCCTGGAAAACATTTTTCTGACTAGAAATGAACAGAAGAATCTATAGAGGACCCAAGACTACTGCCTGCTGCAGATTCATTATAGAAGTCTGTCTACCTGCTCAGTCCATCCCAATTCCTGACCGTCTCAAGCTGAGGTCCTCATCAGAATGTTGGCTACTCATGGATGAGAGTCCAGGGTCAATTCCAGAACCTGATGCCAAGAAAGAGTCCAGCTGCAGGGGCATTGTTAGGTGATGGCAACAGTGGAGGTTGAGTCAGAAGGGCCACAGAAAAAGTAACCTCACAAAACAGCAGACATGTTGATGATAGCTTGTTGAGCTATTCCTGGGAATTGATTATGCAGACAAGCTTTTATGTTTAGGTTTGCATGTTTTATAGTACATATTATAGTTACCAAGTAATCAGAAATCAAGTACCAGAGTGCTTTTTTCTTCACTTGTTTCCTGGACAAAAGGAAGCCAATGGCCAAAAGGAAGCCAATGGCCAAAAACAATAACAAAAAAAAATGAGAGTGAAAAACCTACTAGGAGTTTACTTTAATAGTAAAACAAGAGGGTGCAAGTGGGGGGAGAGGAGAGGAGAGGAGAGAGAGAGAGAGAGAGAGAGAGAGAGAGAGAGAGAGAGTTCAATGGGCTAAGTGCATGCTTTGCATGCTACAGAACTGGATTCAATTCCTGGCATCATATGATTTAAGCACTCCCAGAAGTGACCTCCAGCACAACTTGGAGTGGCCACTGAGCACATGCACAGAACAAATCCAAGAATGCATGCAGATGCGCCCCTCTGTGATGATGCACCGATAAGCACTGTTTCCGTGCTCTCCAGCAGCGAGTTTCCATATGGCTGACAAAACCAAGGAGCCAAGCAATTCATTCCTTTTTATGCTATCAAGTTGGAATGGTCACATTTTTTTCCTTGTTTATGGTGGTGGTTCTCCAGTGGAGGCTGCCATGGTTTATCAGAGCAAATGGTGCTTCTCCTTTTGCCAGGCCTTATGGGGCTGAGGACCAAATGAGGCTCTTGAGATTTATCAGTGAAACTCTAAGAGAATGGGGGCTTCGAAGGCATCCATAACTCTCCTGGCCTGTCTGCTCACCAGGAAATCTGCAGAATTAGCATAAATGAGCATTTTGATGTATGAGAGTTTTTAGAACACTCTAGATTCCAGCTACAGAGGTCAAGCTGCAAGCATCTCCCTCCCCCAACTCCCCTTCCATACACTCACTCTTAAGGCCTATCATCCAGGCCAGCATGGAATCCTGCGCCATGATGTTGGGTGCTTTTCCAACAAACCCCTTGTTTCCTGGTCACTCTTGGTTCCTTCTTGGTTATGAAAGCATCAGATTCCTCAGTGAGGAACAGTGAGTTCCTGTTGAGGGTTTTGGAAAAAGTACCTCTTTACCCTGAGGTACGTCACTAAGGCTTTTTGTGAGCAGAGACTCACTGCAATATACACAACAGCTGCCCAGAGATGCAAGATGATCAGTCATCTCAGTAGATCCAGCAAGTCGCCAGACATCTTGGGGACAAAACTTCACCAGAAAAGAATGGCGTGCCATCAGCCCTCTCAGTCCCCTAGCTGGCAGATGCTTCTCACGGTCAGAAGAAGAGAAAAGTCACTTGCAGTCGCATCAAGTCTGCTTTAGATCTTTTCTGAGAAAAATCAAGACAGCAGAAAGGAAATGACTCTAGTAGGAAAAAGGGTGCCTTCTAGTGGTCTTTTTAATAAATACATTTATTTCGACCGCCCTGTTATGTACAGCACATAAGCATAAAGTCAAGAGAGAGAGAGAGAAAGAAAGAGAGAGAGAGAGAGCCTCCCTCCTTTAACCCCCAGAATACTAGTGTAACTGGTCTCCACTTTAGAACTTGTTGTAGATTGGGTATCTATTCTGTTGTCATTGACTTTGGATTTGGTGTTCAAGTCTGATCATTTTTTATTTCCACTACATGTTCATATGACTGGCCCTGGTATCACCCTTTTTTCTCCTCAATTTATGAGGCTGAATGATTCAAATTATGTGATTTTGTTGGAGATAAAAAGATAGGAAAAAGAAAAAAATTTGGTAGCCTTTACAAAAAAAAGTGCCTCATAAAAATCCTGACACTCACGTACCATCTGCTATTGTGTTGATATTTCTGTTCTACTAAATTCATGTTGTTTATAGATAAGTTGACTCCCAGCCTACTAAATGGATCCTGATGTACTCTGTTTGTAATGCTATTGAGAGGCAAACTCTCAGGGCCAGAGAGATGTACAATGAGTAGTGTTCTTTGCCTTATATGTGTCTGACTCAGGACTGATCTCCAGCATCCTTGTTGGTCCCCCAAGTAGGCTCTGAGCACCAATGAGTTGGGGAGGGGGGATAGAAAGGGAAGGGAGGAGGAAGGAAAGGGAGAAAGGAGAAGGGAAGGGGAAGGGAAGGGAAGGGTTAGGGGAAGGAAAGTGAAGATATGGGGGAAGAAAAGGGAGAAGGGAAGGGAAGAAGAAAGGAAAGGGAAGGGAAGCAGGGAAGGGAAGGAAAGGAAAGGGAAGGGAAAGGGGAAGGGAAAAGAAGTGATGGGAAGAAGGAGGGGAAGGGAGAAGGGAAGAGAAGGGGAAGGGGAGGAAAGGAAAGAGGGAAGGGAAGGGGGAAGGACAGGGAAAAGGGAAGGGAAGGAGGAGGGTAAGGGAAGGAAAGGGAAGAGAAAGGAAGGGGAGGGGAAGGGAAGGGAAGAAAGAGGGCAAGAGAGGAGGGAAGGGGGAAAGGCGGGTAAGGGAGGGGGAGGGAAGAAAAGGAAAGAGGGAAGACAAGGGAAGGCAAGGCTCAATATCTAAGGGAAAACTCGGTATCACCTCCAAGAGTAATCACGAGTAATCCAATTTGCCCACTCCTTTCTCCATCCTCGCCTCACCTCTGTTCCAGTGGGTAAAGGTTAGGGCTACTCTTGAATCATCACTTCCAGTTAACCAGAAGTTATCTCTAATCGTGGTCATCAGAGGCAGGAGAGATGGAGGAAGAGAAGAAATAATCAGAATACTTTTGAACATCAAAGCATCATGATTTCTACCACAGATTACAAAAGTTTTGCTATTTTGCTTCCAGTACACCACTGCCATGGCCCCTCCTCTACTGTTCCTCAGGAATGTTGGTCGCCTTGCTTTGTTCTGCTCTCTGTGAAACTATATCTGGTATTTTGTCTTTCTTTTTTTCTTTTTTTAATTAATAACTTTATTTAAACATCTTGATTACAAACATGATTGTGATTAGTTTTCAGTCATGTAAAGAACACCCACCTTCACCAGTACAACATTCCCACCACCAATGTCCCAAATCTCCCTTCATCCCACCCCATCCCCACCTGTACTCTAGACAGACTTTCCACTTCCCTCATTCATTCACATGGTTATGATAGTTCTCAGTGTAGTTATTTCTCTAACTGCACTCACCACTCTTTGTGGTGAGCTTCATGTTGTGAGCTGGACCTTCCAGCCCTCCTCTCTTTGTCTCTGAGGATTATTGCAAAAATGTCTTTTATTTTTCTTAAAACCCATGGATGATTGAGACTATTCTGTGTCTATCTCTTTCCCTCTGACTTATTTCACTCAGCATAATAGATTCCATGTACATCCATGTATAGGAAAATTTCATGACTTCATCTCTCCTGATGACTGCATAATATTCCATTGTGTATATGTACCGCAGCTTCTTTAGTCATTCATCTGTTGAATGGCATCTTGGTTGTTTCCAGAGTCTGGCTATTGTATATAGTGCTGCAATAAATATAGGTGTGCGGAAGGAGCTTTTGTATTGTATTCTTGTGTTCCTAGGGTATATTCCTAGGAGTGGTATAGCTGGATTGTATGGTAGCTCAATTTCCAGTTTTTGGAGGAATCTCCATATCGCTTTCCATAGAGGTTGGACTAGACAGCATTCCCACCAGCAGTGAATAAGAGTTCCTTTCTCTCCACATCCCTGCCAATGCTGCTTGTTCTCATTCTTTGTGATGTGTGCCATTCTCTGTGGAGTGAGGTGGTATCTCATCGTTGATTTGATTTGCATCTCCCTGATGATTAGTGATGAGGAGCATTTTTTCATGTGTCTTTTCTATTTTGGCATTGTCTATTCATTTCTTTTCTCCATTTTTTGATGGGATTAGATGTATTTTTTTCTTGTAAAGTTCTGTCAATGCCCTGTATATTTTGGATATTAGCCCCTTATCTGATGGATATTGGGTGAATAGTTTTCCCACACAGTGGGTGGCTCTTGTATCCTGGGCACTATTTCCTTTGAGGTGCAGAAACTTCTCAGCTTAAGGTATTCCCATCTGTTTATCTCTGCTTCCACTTGTTCGGAGAGTGCAATTTCTCCTTGAAGATGCCTTTAGTCTCAATGTCATGGAGTGTTTTACCTATGTGTTGTTCTATATACCTTATGGTATCAAGTCTGATATCAAGGTCTTTAATCCATTTGGATTTTACCTTCATACATGATGTTAGCTGATGGTCTAAGTTCCCATTTTTGCAAGTGGCTAACCAGTTGTGCCAACACCACTTGTTTAATGAGGCTTTCCCTGCTCCATTTAGGGTTTCTTGCTTCTTTATAAAAAATTAGGTGATTGTATGTCTGGGGAACATTCTCTGAGTACTCAAGCCTTTTCCAGTGATCTGAGGGTCTGTCTTTATTCCAATACTATGCTGTTTTATACTTCTGATTCACTTTATTGTGATACCTTCTTTTTTTTTTTTTTTTTTTTGGTTTTTGGGCCACACCCGTTTGACACTCAGGGGTTACTCCTGGCTATGTGCTCAGAAATCGCCCCTGGCTTGGGGGGACCATATGGGACGCCGGGGAATCGAGCCGTGGTCCGTCCTATGCTAGCGCTTGCAAGGTAGACACCTTACCTCTAGCGCCACCTTCCCGGCCCCAGTGATACCTTCTTGTTTCATCCTAGTTTAAGCAAACTGCAGGATTTCATCTTTTCCTATAGTCAAGTAGTGTTCCATTGAGTGCATACCGTACTTACCTTATCCACTCACCAGTTAGCAGGCAGTTGGGTTATTTCCAGATCTTAGCTGTTGTAGATAACACCGAGGTAAATATAGATATGTATTTATCCTTATAGTTTTTATTTTGCCATTGAATTGTCATTCAATTCAATTCAAGGCGAGAGGGGTAGCAAAAACCTTAGCAGAGAAAGCTCATGTGAGGAAAAGCACATAGTGGACAGGGCCATGGACTAAAAGCAAGCTGACTCTGTTGAAAATTTAACTGACCGCTTGTCAGTCTGCTGCTATAACCCTTCTTCATTAGACCCGTCCACGTGAGGGGTTAGAAACACGGTGCCTGGGGCAACCTCATCCAACATATGGACTATATACTTTATATACTTTTTGAGTAGAAAAGTCAATTTATTTATAAAGAGAAACACATACATTTTAGCAGTTATAAAACTTCCTCTAACAACTTTTAGTAACTCAGAAATATATATATTAACAAGGCAGCTTAGTAGAGGATCAATTTTCCTCCTGTGCATTTGAAAACAAATGTCCATTGAGTAAGTTGGGAGACTAGATTGACTTTCTCAATTTTTTAATAGTTTTTATTGTGACCAATAGTGAATAACAAATCTTTCACAGTAATATTTAAGGTACATAGTATATTTTATATTTTTGATCAACAGGCAGATGAGACATCACCATTTGTCTCTAGGGGCACAAGATCTGCAGGGCACGAGCTTATGCTAGGAGAAAAAGGTCAAGACCAAAGCCAGAGTGGGCTGCCTTTTCTGTGGCGTCCTAAAAGCACCTCCTTAGGCCCTTGGAAGTAAGCTGCCTTTGAGTTAGAAGAACCTGGTGTCATCTAGGACAGGAACCCCCCACCAAAGTCACTCAGTTATAGAGAGCCCAGGCAAGAGTCCCTTTTGACTCCCAGGACCACTGC
Source organism: Suncus etruscus (assembly GCF_024139225.1). Lineage (NCBI taxonomy): Eukaryota > Metazoa > Chordata > Mammalia > Eulipotyphla > Soricidae > Suncus > Suncus etruscus. Next base: position 119,359,178 of record NC_064854.1, on the reverse strand, counting down.
TGCCTTCCATGTTCTCTGGAACCTGAATGAATTCTGCTCCAGAGGGAAGATGCTGTGCAGGAGGCGGGGGGGTGGGGGGGTGGGGGGGGGGGAGCAGAGATTATCTCCCACTGCGGGCTTTAGTGCAGATCAGATGATCTAGTCTAGCTAATGCCAGAGGTTGCCCAGGTCAGTCCCCACCCCTGTTCACAGCATCAACCCTAAAAGTAGGTTCCCATACCCTGGAAACTTCCAGCAGAGAAAGCAGTTACCAGGCCTGAAAGCAAATGAATGTGAGGCCCAGGCTGTTGAGTGCCGCCTTGTTTTGAGCTACTAGGTTCCCTAGATAGTGCCCAACCTCCCCCTGAAGCTGCAAATTGGATACAGGCAGCAGAGAGAGACTCTGCCCACCAATGCATGCCCCTCTCCCTGTGGTAAGGTGGGTGTGCCTGTCCCCTCTTTTGAGGGTGTGGGCTGACTGGGGAGAGAAGTGGAGGTCGGTCACTGACAGGCCTCAAGCTTGTGAGCAGGTGTGCTGTGTCCCTTATTTGTTTCTTTTTGTTTTGGGGCCACACTGGAAAGTGCTCAGGGCTTTCTCCTGGCTCTGCTCTCAGGACTTACTCCTGGCAGGTTCAAGGAACAATAGAGGATGCCAGAGATTGAGACCAGGTCTGCCATGTGCAAGGCAAACATGCTACCCATTCTATTATCACTCCAGTTCCTAACCCTTATTTCTGGCTTGCACTCTCTTCAGTGCCCTGGATTCAGGTGACTAATCTTCCAGCACCTTCCCCAAGCATGACTACATGACCGTATCCTCTGATAGCTAAGCAGCTGTCTTCTTGTTTGCCGTTTCAGGGATGCCACATCCAACTCACTGACACCAGAGGATGCAGAAGACTTGCCTCTGAGTCAAGATGCTGAAATCTGCCTGCTGCGCTTTGGAGAACTGATGTGAGTGACGGGCTCCTGAGCAAGAGAGGAGGCGCGAGTGTTGTTTTGCCTGGCCTGAGCTGGGAAGCACTCTGAGGTGTTAGTATATCACCCAGCTAACTTTCTGTCTCTGCTCCTCTCCCATTTTTAGGCATCATTTAGGTAGGGAGCAACATTTCCTCTATAGTGCAAACTGCTGGGTGGTTGTTGTTGTTGTTGTTTTTTTTTTTTTAATTTTTTACTAATTTTCTTTTAGGCACCATGATTGGCAATACAACTTCTAGTAAGTTTCAGGCACAAATCATTCCAGTGTCTGCTACCTTCATCTTTTTCCAATGTCGTCCCCCCACATCCCCTGTCTTCTGGTGATCTTCCTACTGAAGACCAGTTCTCAGTTTCTGTTGATCTTGAATCTTCAGTGTCCTTCCTCTGGTTCTTTACATCCTGTGTTTGAGGGAGATTGTTCAGAGTCTGTCTTCCTTCTGATAGGATTCACTGCCTGCTAGGATTTGAATAAATCAATTATTATAGTCAGCAGTCAACCAGCAGGCACAGTTTCTAACTCAATGCCCAGCTAGCTCCCTCTTCAGTTTTGCCAGAGGAGAAGCTGAGGCCCGTAGAATAGTGATCTTCTCTCCAAGAATATGGAGACAAGAACTGAACTGTGTCCCCTTTAACCACACTTCCCTCACCTCCTCCCCCTGTGTTCTTTTTGAAAACAAACTGTGCTTGCTTTTCTTCCCTTGGAGGAACAGGAGACTACTCGTAGCTCTGCTCAGAGCTTACTCTTTTTTTTTTTTAGCTTTTGGACCACACCTGGTGACGCTCAGGGGTTACTCCTGGCTATGCGCTCAGAAAATGCTCCTGGCTTGGGGAATCATGGGACGCCAGGGATCGAACCAAGGTCCTTCCTGGGTCAGCCATGTGCAAGGCAAGCCCCCTACCACTGCACTATCGCTCTGGCCCTTAGAGCTTACTCTTGGCTTTGTTCTCAGGGACCCTTCCTGATAGAAGTGGGAAGCCAAATATTTTTTTCTTTTTTTTTGTTTGTTTGTTTTTGGGTCACACCCAGCAGCACTCAGGGGTTACTCCTGGCTCTATGCTCAGATATCGCTCCTGGCAGGCACGGGGGACCATATGGGATGCTGGGATTCGAACCACTGTCCTTCTGCATGCAAGGCAAACACCCTACCTTCATGCTATCTCTGGTTTCTGGGAAGCCAAATATTTTGTTGGAGTCAGCTGTGTACAAGGCAAGCACCTGCCTTCTGTGCTATTTCTCCAGCTCCTTGGTTTTTTGTTTGTTTGTTTGTTTTTGTTGTTTTTTTTGTTTTTTTTGGGTCACACCTGGCAGCGCTCAGGGGTTACTCCTGGCTCTATGCTCAGAAATAGCCCCTGGCAGGCTCAGGGGACCATATGGGATGCCAGGATTCGAACCACTGACCTTCGGCATGCAAGGCAAACACCTTACCTCCATGCTATCTTTCTGGCTCCCCCTTGTTTTCTTATTTTAAGTGGTCAAAGGTAGTTGGTTTTATAATTTCTGTTTTTTTTATTTTTTTTTATTTTTTTGGTTTTTCAGCCACACCCAGTGACATTCAGGGGTTACTCCTAGCCATGTGCTCAGAAATTGCTCTTGGCCTGGGGGCCCATACGCGATGCCGGGAATCGAACCATTGTCCATCCTAGGCTGGCGCACACCACTGTTCCAGCCCCTGGTTTTTTTTTTAATATTTAGGAAAAATAAGTAAGTCTCACCATCCTTTCTTTTCACCCCTTCGTCCTTTTCCTTGGCTTCCACTTTCTCGTCAGTAAACTTGGTTCTGTTATTAGTGTTCACTGTTTTACTTTTATTTTTTTCCACGTATCTATTTTATTTCCTAACATCGCATGCATGAGTAAAATCTTCCATACTTGTATTTCTTCTGATTTCTTTGTTGTTGTTTAATACCCTTGATTCCATACTACTTGATAGCTAAATGGCATTCCATTTCATGTGTGTATATAAATATGTATATGGTATCCACATGTACTACATCTCATTTATTCAGTAATAAAGACAAACACTTTCATTATTGTTATATTTCAACTTTTTTTTCTTCTTCTTTTTTTTTGGTTTTTGGACGCTCAGTGGTTACTCCTGGCTCTGCACTAAGAAATCATTTCTGGCTTGGGGGAACGACCATATGGGACACCAGGGATAAAACTGAGGTCCTTCCTGGGTCAGCCACATGCAAGGCAAACACCGTACCGCTGCACTATCGCTCCAGCCTCATATTTTAACTCTTTTAAGTGATTAATTTTTTATCCTTTTTGTTTTCTTATTGTAAGAACCTTTGGGGGGGGGGTGTTTGGATTTTGGGTTTTGGGTCACACCCGACAGTGCTCAGGGGTTACTTCTGGCTCTACACTCAGAAATCACTCCTGGCAGGCTCAGGGGACCATATGGGATGCTGGGATTCGAGCCACCATCCTTCTGCATGAAAGGCAAATGCCTTACCTCCATGCTATCTCTTCAGCCCCATAAGAACCATTTTCATTGTAAAAAGTTAAAAAAAGTTGGATAATAAACAACATTGGTATAGTTTTTCAGGTATATGTATATAGTTTTTTTAAAGCATAAAGTTTGATCATATACACGAAAATAGATAATTATTTGTATGTATATAATTTAAAATGTAAATAGTTAACATTTCATTTTATGTTGCATGTATATTTTCCCATATCATACCTTTTCCAACATCTGTGCCCTGTGGCTATATGACTGAACACATGAAACTACAAAATGCACATCCTCAATTCTTTTATTCTTTTTGCTTTGTGGCTACATCTGACTGTGTTCAGAGGTTATTCCTGGATCTCCACTCAGGAATCACTCCTGGTGATCCTCAAAGGGACCATATGGGATGCCAGGCAAGTGCCCTACCTGCTGTGCTCTCTACTCCACATCCTCAAATATTTTTTTTTTCATGCCTTGTGCATGCAAAAGACTGTCTGGGTCCTTAGAGAATAACTCAAAGAATACTTTATTTTTGTCCTCGTAGAGTCTCATTTCTAACAGAGGATGAGAGAGGCAAACTTCAATTTCAGGAAGTAAATAAATTGTGATGTGTGTCACAAGGTGGCGCTTGCTGTGGTAGGGAGACAGAATGAGAAGTGGGTAGGATTTGTGTTTTTGATGGGAGACCCGAGCCTGTGACCTCAGAGATGCCACACAACTCCAAGAGCTTCATAGTGGGGGTCACACTCAGTCAAGAAAGAGACTAAGTGAGTGCTACCTGTGTGTGTTTGTCTCCTGTCCTGCCTCCTAAATCTCTTGGAAGTGGGCCGAAAAGGGCCCAGAAAATTCGCACACCCAGAGGCTCCGCTTCGCTACCGAGCCATGCGCTCTTCACTGCAACAGGAAGAAAAATCCACACTTAAGAACTGAGCTGGGAGACAGACCATGGTTCAATCCCCTGGTGTCCCATAGGGTCCCGCAAGCCAGGAGCGATTTCTAAGCACATAGCCAGGAGCATCACCGGGTGTGGCCCAAAAAAACAAACAAAAAAAACAATAACAACAACGAAAAATGATGGAGAGGGACTTCAGAGCATAAAAACCGGCTATCCTTTGCAAAAGCTGGCTCCCTGTGTGTGACACCAGGCGGGGAAATCCGCGAAAGTACACCGGCCCAGTGGGGCTCAGCTGTGAAAGACTGTGAGTGTGACCTGTCTATGTCTGTCTACTGTCCTCTTGCGTGAAACTCTTGCGAGTGGGGCAAAAAGAGCCTCCAGAAACCTCGCTCGCCCAGACGCCATTTTCAGGGAGGGACTTCAGAGCATAAAAACCGGCTATCCTTTGCAAAAGCTGGCTCCCTGTGTGTGACACCAGGCGGGGAAAATCCGCGAAAGTACACCGGCCCAGTGGGGCTCAGCTGTGAAAGACTGTGAGTGTGACCTGTCTATGTCTGTCTACTGTCCTCTTGCGTGAAACTCTTGCGAGTGGGGCAAAAAGAGCCTCCAGAAACCTCGCTCGCCCAGACGCCATTTTCAGGGAGGGACTTCAGAGCATAAAAACCGGCTATCCTTTGCAAAAGCTGGCTCCCTGTGTGTGACACCAGGCGGGGAAAATCCGCGAAAGTACACCGGCCCAGTGGGGCTCAGCTGTGAAAGACTGTGAGTGTGACCTGTCTATGTCTGTCTACTGTCCTCTTGCGTGAAACTCTTGCGAGTGGGGCAAAAAGAGGCTCAGAGGAGCACGGCCTCTCCGCTCCGCTACGCGGCCGTGCACTCTTTCTAAGGAAAGAACTCCATTGCAACAAGAAGGAAAAATCACACTAAGAACGGCGCTATATCACAGAAGCAAACATTTCTCTCTGGACTGTCTTCTCTGTTGCATGCTCGGGCCTAAGATTTGACCCAGTGTGAGGCTTCATCCACGGAGGACTCCCCTCCCTTAGAGGCAAGTCAGCCCATCCAGAAAGGGAGGAGCCAGAGGAGTGTGCTGCCTACATCATATAGACAATGAATACCACCACAACACGTAGAAAAACCCACAATACAAGTGTGACAATGGGGAAACAACGCAGGCCAGCATCAGACATAGAGAATGAAGATGACAATTCTGAGGACCAGATAATGACTGAACAACTAATCAACCTCTCCGATAAGGACTTTAGACTAGCAATATGGAAGGTGCTCAACAGACTCCAAGAAACCATGGATCGAGTTGAACAGAACACTAATAAGAACCAAGAAAATATGAAGGCAGAAATGACAAAACTCCAAACTGAAATAACATGTCAACTAACAGGACTGAAAAAGTCAGTAAACGAAGTGAATGACAAAATGGATAAGCTCTGGGACAGGGTATCAGAAGCTGAGAATAGACTTGGTGCTGTGGAAGATGAGATACATAACAATTCCATACAGCAGGAGAGATTGGACAAAAAACTTAAAGCAAATGAGCAGACAATGGAAAAATTAGTCAAAGAATGGGAACAGACGAAAATAGAAGTCTATGATAAGATCAACAGAAACAACTTAAGAATCATTGGAGTCCCAGAGACCCAGGAAGAAAATTTCCAGGAAGAATCAATGGTCAAGAACATCATTAAAGAGAAACTTCCAGAGCTAAAGAATATATGTGATCAAATCCTGCATGCCCGAAGAGTACCAACCAAAAGAGACCCCAGAAAAACCACCCCAAGACACATCCTAGTCACAATGACAAATCCCACAGATAGAGACAGAATTCTGAAAACAGCAAGATCAAAAGGGGAAATCATGTTCAAGCAAGCTTCCCTGAGATTTACAGCAGACCTGTCACCAGAAACGCTCAATGCCAGAAAGCAATGGTGGGATATTGTGACAAGACTGAATGAAATGAATGCTTCACCCAGAATACTATACCCAGCAAAACTCACTTTCCGGTTTGATGGAAGAATACATGGTTTCACAGACAAAAAACAGCTCAGAAACTTCACAGACACAAAACCAGTCTTAAGAGAAAAACTGAAAGACCTAATCTAAGACAAGACTACCCAAAAGACACACCAAATTTTGAAATAAAGATGGCGTTAAATCCCAGGACAATTCTTTCTCTCAACGTCAATGGACTAAATGCACCAGTTAAGAGACACAGAGTGGCTAAATGGATCAAAAAACTCAATCCAACCTTCTGCTGCCTACAAGAAACGCACCTGAATAGTCAGAACAAACATAGACTCAAAATAAAAGGCTGGAGAAAAGTTATCCAAGCAAACAACACCCATAAAAAAGCTGGAGTGGCCATACTAATATCAGATAATGCAAACTTTATACTCAGGAAGGTTGTAAGGGACAAAGACGGACATTTTATATTAATCAAGGGGTACGTAGAGCAGGAAGAATTCACTCTCCTAAACATATATGCACCGAATGAGGGGCCAGCAAAATATTTAATACAACTGTTGACAAATCTGAAAAATAATATCAACAACAACACAATAATTGTGGGGGACCTTAACACGGCTTTGTCAACACTGGACAGGTCAACCAGACTGAAACCCAACAAGAATATACTAGACCTGAGGAGAGAAATGGAAGAAAGAGGCCTAGTGGATATATATAGGACACTCCATCCCCAGAAACCTGGATACACATTCTTCTCCAATGTACATGGGACATTCTCCAGGATAGACTACATGCTGGCACATAAAACATACCTCCATAAGATCAAGAGGATAGAAATTTTGCAGACTACCTTCGCTGACCACAAGGCTCTGAAATTATTTGTGAACTCCAAAGGGACTCAGAAGAAACACTTTAACACCTGGAAGTTAAACAGCCTCATGCTCAATAACCAGTGGGTCCGAGATGAAATCAAGGAGGAAATAAAAAGGTTCCTGGAAACAAATGACAATAAAGACACAAACTCTCAGAACTTATGGGACACAGCAAAAGCAGTACTGAGAGGAAAATTTATAGCTTTGCAAGCACACATCAGGAAGGAAGAAGGAGCTTACCTGAGTAGCTTAATGACACAGCTAATGGAACTAGAAAATGCTCAACAAAAGGACCCAAGAATAGGAAGACAGAAGGAAATAACAAAGTTGAGAGCAGAAATCAACGAAGTGGAAACTCAAAAAACAATTCGAAAGATCAACGAAAGCAGAAGTTGGTTCTTTGAAAAAATAAACAAGATTGATAGACCACTGGCAAACCTAACAAAGAAAGAGAGAGAGAGAAACTTGATAACTCGTATCAGGAATGAAAAAGGAGAGATCACTACTGATATGACAGAGATTCAAAGGGTAATCAGAAACTACTTTGAAAAACTCTACGCCACTAAAAATGAGAACCTGGAAGAAATGGATAAATTCTTGGACTCTTATAATCTTCCACGGTTGAAGGAAGAGGATGTAGCATATCTAAACACCCCCATCACCATTGATGAAATTAAAACAGTAATCAAATGTCTGCCGAAAAACAAAAGCCCAGGTCCAGATGGATTCACTAATGAATTCTATCAAACTTTCCAAGAGGAACTACTGCCAATCTTGGCAAGACTCTTTCATGAAATTGAACAAACAGAAACACTTCCAAATAGCTTTATGAAGCCAACATCACCTTGATACCTAAACCAGACAGAGACGCTACCAAAAAAGAAAATTACAGACCAATATCACTGATGAATGCAGATGCAAAGATCCTCAACAAAATCCTGGCAAATAGGATTCAATGCCTCGTTAAGAAGATCATCCACTATGATCAAGTAGGTTTCATCCCAGGAATGCAAGGCTGGTTTAACATCCGTAAATCTATCAACATAATACACAACATCAATAACAAGAAAAATAAAAACCACATGATCATATCAATAGATGCAGAGAAAGCATTTGATAAGGTCCAACACCCATTCTTGATCAAAACTCTCAGCAAGATGGGAATGGAGGGAACCTTTCTCAATATAGTGAAGGCCATCTACCACAAGCCAGTGGCAAATATTATCCTCAATGGAGAAAAACTGAAAGCCTTCCCTCTAAATTCTGGCACAAGACAAGGCTGTCCTCTCTCACCACTCCTATTCAACATAGCACTGGAAGTACTTGCTATAGCGATTAGGCAAGAAAAGGATATCAAGGGAATCCAGATAGGAAATGAAGAAGTCAAGCTCTCACTGTTTGCAGATGACATGATACTCTACTTAGAAAACCCTAAAGACTCTATCAAAAAGCTTCTAGAAACAATAGAATCATATAGCAAGGTGGCAGGCTACAAAATTAACACACAAAAATCAATGGCCTTTCTATATACCAATAGTAATAAGGATGAAATGGACATTAAGAAAACAACCCCATTCACAATAGTACCACACAAACTCAAATATCTTGGAATCAACTTGACTAAATATGTGAAGGACCTATACAAAGAAAACTATAAAACTCTGCTCCAAGAAATAAGAGAGGACACACGGAAATGGAAACACATACCCTGCTCATGGATTGGCAGGATTAACATCATCAAAATGTCAATACTCCCCAAGGCATTATACAGATTTAATGCCATCCCTCTAAAGATACCCATGACATTCTTCAAAGAAGTGGATCAGACACTTTTGAAATTCATTTGGAACAATAAACACCCTCGAATAGCTAAAGCAATCATTGGGAAAAAGAATATGGGAGGAATTACTTTTCCCAACTTTAAACTGTACTACAAAGCAACAGTTATCAAAACAGCATGGTATTGGAATAAAGATAGGTCCTCAGATCAGTGGAATAGGCTTGAATACTCAGAAAATGTTCCCCAGAGATACAACCATCTAATTTTTGATAAAGGAGCAGGAAATCCTAAATGGAGCAGGGAAAGCCTCTTCAACAAGTGGTGTTGGCACAATTGGATAGCCACTTGCAAAAAATTAAACTTAGACCCCCAGCTAACATCATGTACGAAGGTAAAATCCAAATGGATTAAAGACCTCGATATCAGCCCCAAAACCATAAGATATATAGAACAGCACATAGGCAAAACACTACAGGACATTACAGGCATCTTCAAGGAGGAAACTGCACTCTCCAAGCAAGTGAAAGCAGAGATTAACAGATGGGAATATATTAAGCTGAGAAGCTTCTGCACCTCAAAGGAAATAGTGCCCAGGATACAAGAGCCACCCACTGAGTGGGAGAAACTATTCACCCAATACCCATCAGATAAGGGGCTAATCTCCAAAATATACAAGGCACTGACAGAACTTTACAAGAAAAAAACATCTAACCCCATCAAAAAATGGGGAGAAGAAATGAACAGACACTTTGACAAAGAAGAAATACGCATGGCCAAAAGACACATGAAAAAATGTTCCACATCACTAATCATCAGGGAGATGCAAATCAAAACAACGATGAGATACCACCTCACACCCCAGAGAATGGCACACATCACAAAGAATGAGAATAAACAGTGTTGGCGGGGATGTGGAGAGAAAGGAACTCTTATCCACTGCTGGTGGGAATGCTGTCTAGTTCAACCTTTATGGAAAGCGATATGGAGATTCCTCCAAAAACTGGAAATCGAGCTCCCATACGATCCAGCTATACCACTCCTAGGAATATACCCTAGGAACACAAAAATGCAATACAAAAACCCCTTCCTTACACCTATATTCATTGCAGCTCTATTTACCATAGCAAGACTCTGGAAACAACCAAGATGCCCTTCAACAGACGAATGGCTAAAGAAACTGTGGTACATATACACAATGGAATATTATGCAGCTGTCAGGAGAGATGAAGTCATGAAATTTTCCTATACATGGATGTACATGGAATCTATTATGCTGAGTGAAATAAGTCAGAGAGAGAGAGAAAAACGCAGAATGGTCTCACTCATCTATGGGTTTTAAGAAAAATGAAAGACACCCTGGTAATAATAATTTTCAGACACAAAAGAGAAAAGAGCTGGAAGTTCCAGCTCACCTCAGGAAGCTCACCACAAAGAGTGATGAGTTTAGTTAGAGAAATAACTACATTTTGAACTGTCCTAATATTGAGAATGTATGAGGGAAATGTAGAGCCTGTTTAGGGTACAGGCGGGGGTTGGGTGGGGAGGAGGGAGATTTGGGACTTGGGTGATGGGAATGTTGCACTGGTGATGGGTGGTGTTCCTTTTATGACTGAAACCCAAACCCAATCATGTATGTAATCAAGGTGTTTAAATAAAAAAAAAATTATGCATTAAAAAAAAAAAAAGATATGAACTTCACTAGCACAGAAAAAAAAAAAAAAGAAAAATTTGGTATCAATCCTTCCTTTCTTTTTTAATCAATGTGATTTTTTTATTATTTAAAAACATTTAAAAAAAAAAAAAAAAAAAAAAAAGAACTGAGCTGGATCACTGAAGCCCATCATCTGTCCCCGGACTGTCTTCTCTGCTGCCTGCTCAGGCCTAAGATTTGATCCTGTGTGAGACTTTATCCACAGAGGGCTCATCTTCCTTGGAGGCAAGTCGACCCACCCAGAAAGGGCGGAGCCAGAGGAGCATGGCCGCGCACATAATTTAGACAATGAATACCCACAATACAAGTGTGACAATGGGGAAAAACACAGGCCAGCATAAGACATAGAGAATGAAGATGACAATTCTGATGACCAAAAAATGGCCAACCAACTAATCAATCTCTCAGATAATGAGTTTAGACAAGAAATATGAAAGATGTTCAAAGAACTCAAAGAAACCATGGATTGAGTTGAACAGAACACTAATAAGAACCAAGAAAATATGAAGACAGAAATCACAAAACTCCAAACTGAAACAACAGGTCAAATAACAGGCGTGAAAAACTCAGTAAACGAATTGAATGACAAAATGCATAAGCTCTATACCATGGTAACAGAAGCTGAGAAAAGAATTGGTGCTGTGGAAGATGAGATAAATAACAACTCCATACAGCGGGAGAGATTGGGGGAAAAAAACGTAAAGCAAATGAACAGACAATGGAAAAATTAGTCAAAGAATGGGAACAGATGAAAATAGAAGTCTATGATAAGCTCAACAGAAACAACTTTTTAGGTCATCCGAGCTATCGTCTTCATTCTCTGTGCATGTTGATTGCTTGCGCAGTTTCCCCATTTTCCCGCTTATAGTGTGATTTTTTTCTGCGTGTTGTGGTGGGGTTCTTTGGAGCCTCTGGGAATGCTATTTTTCTGGGCCCTTTAAGGCCCACTCCCAAGAGGTTTCGGAGACAGGACAGTGGAAAAACACACACAGGCAACACTCATAGTCGGGAATCACTGGGCAGGCCACAAGCTTCATATTTCAACAAGAAGCAAGACCCCTGACAGAATAGGAGATCCTTAAGGACAGAAGAAGGGCTTCATTGTGCTCATTCAGTAAAGGGACCAGAGCAGGAAACTGAGCAGAGCCAGGGGAGAGGATGTGGGCAGGTACTTGATGAGTGGCTTTAGGAAAGCTTTGGAAACCAAAGGCTCTGTGCCCATTTGTTCAAGAGAGGCATAGAGTGGCTCGGCATGCCTCTTGGTCCTACCAAGCTTTTAGGTGCCATTCCAGGTTTGTTCCAGCAAGGACTTTTCAGTATTTGCTACCCTATCCCCAGCACCTTGAACTGTACCTGGAATGTAGTGGATGCTCAGGAAGCATTTGCTTTTACTTTTATTTTTTATTTATTTATTTATTTATTTTGGTGAACGGTTTTTCTCCCAACATTAAACTGCCATCAAGCTTACCCAGTTTTTGTCATCTCAAGGTACACCAGGTTCTCCAGCCACCTCTGAACCTCAGATGACCTGGCCCATGGACTCAGATTCTTGATCCTTTTGAACAGACCCTTCTCTTCATTTTTCTTTCAGGATAAAGTTGCCCCTTACAGTGGACGAAATCATCCACTTTGGGGAAGGCAACAGGGAACTGTTCGTGAAATCCAATACCTACAGCCTCATCCCCATCACTGTGAATGAGGCAGGCTTCACCATCAGCTGGGTCTTTTCCTCTGACCCCAAGAGCATCTCCTTCAGCGTGGTCTTCCAGGAGACGGAGGACTCCCCTCTGGATCAGTGTAAGGTAAGACCACTCCACCACTGAGCTCCTCTCCTGAGCATCCTGCCCCCTGCTGGCCTGGGTGTGCTCTCAAAAAGAGACAACAGGGTGGGGGCACCCTGGAAGCTATATCACCCTGCCCACAGTGTACCTGCATTTGTCCAGCTGGGAGAAGAGGAACCCAGAGACCCAAGAAATCTTGATTCTGGTGCCAGCAGGACATCTTGTTCTTAGACAGCTTTGGCCTGGTTCATAGATGAGACTTGGAGAAATACACATATATTACTTTATCTAAGGTTACTTTTTCAATCAAGCTATCCAGGACAAAAGAAAATTGCCTGGGCCAGAGAGATAGCATGGAGGTAGGGTGTTTGCCTTGCATGCAGAAGAATGTTGATTTGAATCACGGCATCCCATATGGTCCCCCGAGCCTGCCAGGAGTAATCCCTGAGCGCTGCAGGGTGTGACACAAAAAGAAAAACAAAAACAAAAGCAAAAACAAAGAAAAGAAAAGAAAAGAAAAGAAAATTGGCTAGGGCCCCTGTGAGAGGAAGTGTAACCTCTTTACTTCTGGATGTTAGCTTTTAGTACAGAGCATCTCCCCAAAAGATGTCAGCAGAGATGTATCTGTTATGTCACTAGTAGTGATTGGGCTTAAAAATCATGCCAGTTCATCCACTCCATGATGTCCTAAGCATGGAATTTTGGCAGTCTGCGAGTATTCTCAGCCTTGGCTGCATGTGACGAGTACCTCAACATCCTTTCTGAAGTCATCCTAAGTGACCCATACCACTGGGTCACAAACCACTGGGTCACAATCTCCAGGGGTATCACCCAACCTCCTAAGATGAGTCCCAAGAATAGCCATGGGGGAGAGTCACACTGGTCTAGATCTCAAAAATGATAGTTGATAGGGGTGAATACAAGACAAAAGAATTCTGGGAAGAGTTTGATTTGGGGGTATGGTGGGGTGAGGAAGAGGGACCTGTACCTGCTTCTGAATTCCATGCTAGAATCTTTTCTGGAAGACAGCAAGAGGACCTGTCTGGGTGGATTTGAATCAATGATGAGGAAAAAAAAGATATGGTTAGTCAAGATATACCAGATCTGCACTTAGAGTAGACCTTCAGCTGATTGACTACTAGAAAATGTCTCCATTTCCTTACATGTAAAAAGACTCAAGATGAAGAGGGAAAAAATTTGAAATCATTGTGAGACATGATTCCCTGGCTCTCTATTTGTGTGGCTATTGAATATCCCCAGGAGACCCTGGTTCGGGTATGAGAAAATATGGAGATACATGAGTCAGGCTTGGTGTCTGAGCAGAGCATACAGCAGTCTACCCTGTTCCACCACTCTCATGGAGGAAAGTGCCAGAATGGGTTCAAGTTCCTCCCAGCCTTACCCAATTACCTTCTGCCTGTCAGAGAGTGCTTTGTCCTCTCTGGCCTCTCTGACTTCATTCCAGACATTTAATCCTAGTCTTCATAATTGGACTTGGTTCAATAATTCATTGGTGTCTTATCATCTTATTTAAAAACTGCCCTCTCATCCCCCCCCCAACCTTTGCTTTGTGTTTTATTCTTGGTTGTGCTCAAGGTTTACTCCTGGCTCTGAACTCAGGGATCATTCTTTTTATTTTGTTTTGTTTTGTTTTGTTTTTATTGTTGTTTTGGGGTCATACTCAGCAGCACTCAGGAGTTACTCCTGGCTCTATACTCCTAGCAGGCTCAGGGAACCATATGGGATGCTGGGATTCAAACCAGGGTCTGTCTTATGTTAGCTGCATACAAGGCAAATGCCTTACTACTGTGCTATTGCTCCGTCCTCAGGGATTATTCTTGGCAGGGATCGGTGGACCATATGTCATTTTCTTTTGAGCACTTGCAGCTATAACACCTACCTGGTTTCAAATCTCCAGTCAGAAGGTGCTGGGGCTTATAACCTGGGAGTGGTGACACGTTTTTGTGGTTTGACCCCACAAAGAGGATGGTGCTGTCTCTGGGAGGAATATCTTGGTCCCATATGCACATAAGGAGCAAAAGTTCCTGACTCAGTTCCTGAACTCAGAGTGAGGGATAGTTATTTCAGTAGCATCTCACCCGGTGTTCTCATAAACTCTGCTCTAGAAAAAAACAACCTCACTATCAAGAATTTGTCACCAGGCCTTTGCTATTCCCCCTCAAACTCCCAACAACTACTAAGCATTCAGCTCTTTGTACCTCCAGTTTAGACATTAATATTTTTGTAAGGGGACAAGGGGTTACCAAATCAGATGCCCAGGTCATTGCCAATCTACTTGCAATATATATATATATATTGCAATATAACTTAGCTATGGGCCTCTTTCCTATTTTATTTTTCACCTGACAAATCCTTATTGCCCTGAAGACCTGTGTGACTCCAATAGGAATCAGAAACTTTGTGACCTGGGTCTTCCAGGAGGCAAAGAACACAATATATTTCTCATGTCTCCTTCCAGACAGAAAGTCAGAAAGGGGGACCAGAGCAATAATACAGCCAGTAGAGCACTTGCCTTGCACATGGATTACCTAGGTTGGATCCCTGGAATCCCTTATGGTTCCCTGAGCCCCTCCAGGAGTAATCCCTGAGCACAAAGCCAGGACTAAACCCTGAGCACCATCATTTGTGGCCCCAAAAAAACAAAAATAATAAAGTTGGAAATGATGACTCCATTGTCTTTTCCATAGTGGACGCTAGGGGGCAGAAGAAGTCCATAATCACTGTAGATTCTACAGAATGAGAAGGATGTTCTGGTATTGCTCTGCCTTCTGTTACCCATACCTCTGAGTAGCAGCTTTTATTTGTGTCTGAAAAGAATTTTTTTTCTTTTGGTTTTTGGGTCACACCCGGCAGTGCTCAGGGGTTACTCCTGGTTCTACACTCAGAAATTGCTCCTGGCAGGCTCGGGGGACCATATGGGATGCCGGGATTCGAACCACCATCCTTCTGCATGCAAGGCAAATGCCTTATGTCCATGCTATCTCTCCGGCCCCAAGAAAAGAATTTTTATCCTGCTTGTCCCCCATCTAAAACTTCCTTACTGGCCAGGGCCTTATAAGATATAACAGGATATCACATCAATTGTGCTACTCCTATTTCATGATTATGGAAATACAAGTATAAGAAACTGTACTGTGTACTTTACAGTCTGTTCACAACTACTTATTGAGTTTCTGCTATATTCTGGGTCTCTCTAGGACCCACAGAGGGTAGAAAGAGAAGTTAGAACAACAGTATATCTGTTCTTGAAGAGGTCACAGTACAATCAGAAGAGACCTGGCAATTAGACAACTATGATTCTAGGTGAGGAGTGCCATGATGTTGTAGGTGGACACGATGGCTGTGCATGGGTCATGGGTCAGTAAGAAGGACAGGAGACCTCTGAGCTGAATTAGGGTATGGAAGGGAGTAAAAGGAAATGGTTTAGTGAAGAAGCAGCCAACAGAGGACGCAATGCAGCAGAGCCAGCTCCATGCCTTGTGACATTTATCAAGCACTGTCTACTTGGGACTAACTCTATCAAGGTCATGCCTCAACAGTAAGATTAGAAATTGTGAATTTGGCAAAGAATATGAATCAAGGACATAAGGTGGCTCAGGGCTGAAGACTAGCGTGACACATAGAGACAGAATAAAGAGGAAAGCCCAGGTTCTGTGCTAAAGAAAAGGTCAACTTGGGCAGAGAAGTTTCACAACCTGCTTGAGGCCACAAAAAATATCAGAGGAGCAAAAAAAAAAGGGGGGGGCTACTTATGCTACCAGACATTCTATACAACCCCTGGAGTAACCACAAGACAATAATCTGGAGCAGAGGCATAGCACAAATAGGAGGAAACTGAGAAAACATGATAAAATAGACGTAAATATAATAGTAAGTGGAAAATACATTGTAAAAAGAAACAATAAAGATATAGAACAACCAAAAAACAAAAAAATAATCACTTTAGATATAAATGGACTGAATTCATCAACTAAAAGGTGCCCATACGGTGGGTGGACTTAAAAACAAAACCTAATTATGTATCCAAGAATTCAACTTCATGAAAAACATCAGTTTAAAGTTAAGGAATAGAATATAATTCTCAAAAAAATGGAACCTAAGAGAGCAGAAACTCCAATACTTATATCAGATGGAAGTCTTTCAGTCAGAAAGATTGTAACAAAGAGATAATATTTAATGATTGAGGTGCCCATCATAAGACATTATACTTATTAATGTATATGCACCCAACTTAGGCACACAAAAATGTATAAAGCAAATACTAACAGACCTGCAGGGATACATTGACATAACACAGTAGGAAGTAAGAAACTTTCAGGTTCCACTTAAGTCAGTGGATAGACCATCTGGACAACTCAACAAAAGAGCAGTGGCGTTAAGTGATGCATTTGACCAGATGGATTAAATAGGTCCGTAGAGATTGTGTCATCCAAAACTGCAGAAGATTTTACAAGTCTACATGAAACATTCTCAATGACACAAAAGAAGTCTTAACAAATTTGTGATGTTTAAAATAATGGCAAGCATCTTTTCTGATCACAGTGGTATGAAACTAGAAGTCAACCAAAAAATCATAAAAATATGGAGATTAAATATCATAATACTGATTGGCTGTTGAATGAGATCGATGAGAAAATGAATAGATAAATCAAGTATTCTAGGGACAAGTGAAAACAAAGACAATAGCCACCTGAGCCTATAGGCACAAAAGGGAAATATTTAGCAAGAAAATCTTCAGAAAACAGGAAAAAATCACAAACAGTCCAATTCTACATTTCCAAAATATCCTGGTATTCCTTAGCATTGTCAACTGTTTTCTCTACTAGAAGAAAAAGATAAAAGGAAAATTTTTGTTTTTTTTTTGGTTTTTGGGCCACACCCGTTTGACGCTCAGGGGTTACTCCTGGCTATGTGCTCAGAAATCACCCCTGGCTTGGGAGGACCATATGGGACACCGGGGGATCGAACCGCGGTCCATCCGCTTGCAAGGCAGACACCTAACCTGTAGCGCCACCTTCCCGGCCCAAAGGAAAATCTTAAACATGGTTAATGGAGTATTAGCTGATGCTGCCTGAAGGAAAATGGACTGCAGATTCCTAAAAAATTAAAAATAGAAATATGTTAGGGTAAGAGAGATAGTACAGAGGGTAGGAATTGCATGTCCCATATGGTTCCCTAGCCCACCAGGAATGACTCCAGAGTGCATAGCCAAGAGTAACGCCTGAGCATCACCAGGTATCCTCCCACAAACAAATAATCAGAGCAAAACAAAAGAATGGAAATACATTATGTTTCTGCCATTCCAATTCAAGGTATTTCTCTAAAAAACATAAAATACTAATTAGAAAAGATGTTGTAGTGCCTATGTTCATTGCAGCATTATTTTAAGTAGCTCACTTGGGAGAGGGGGAGTCCATTGAATGAATGAACATGAGGTATACAGTAATATAGGACTTAACATTAGGGATAGATATATTGAGCAAAACATCTTTAGGTGATTTTGTTGTGTATCATAGTATACAAAAAAAATCTAGAAGGTCTAATTCGCTACATACATGGCTTAAAAATTCTAACTGCCATCATATATGTTTGCAATGAAAATGTTTTATAGCACAGTGTTGTACATGGAATATTACTCAGCTCTATACTTTTCTTAAAGATGAAATTTTACTATTTGCAAAAGTATGGATGGACTTTGAAGATAGTATGCTAAGCAAAGAAAGTTCAAAAACACGTGTTGTACAATTTCAATTGTGTGGAAGATAAAGAAATAAAACATGAACAAATGAAAAAACAAAAACTCTTAAATTATAAGGGAAAAAAACAGTACTTAACAGAGGGATAGAAGATAACAGAAAGTGGTTGAGTATTGGGTCAATTGACTGGTGATAGACTAAAACTCAACTTTGTGGCCAAAAGTTACAGATGTTGGGGCCGGAGAGATAACATTTGCCTTGCATGCAGAAGGATGGTGGTTTGAATCCAGGCATCCCATATGATCCCCTGAGCATTGCCGGGTGTGACTCGAAAACCAAAAAAAATAAAAATAAAAAGTTACAGGTGTTGAATGATAATGCTGTTTCTTTCTACTTAATCTATACATTCTGGAGAGGTACAAAATTCTCCGACTCTAATCATGGATTTGTGCTTCTCTCCTTATAATTCTATCATTTTTTGTTTAATGTATCTTAAAATTTTTGTCTTCAGGGACAGTTGTTTAGGATTAAGTCTTCTTTTTTTTTTTTTTTCGTTTTGTTTTTTGTTTTGAAATTTTTTTTTGGTTTTTTGGGCCACACCCATTTGACGCTCAGGGGTTACTCCTGGCTAAGCGCTCAGAAATTGCCCCTGGCTTGGGGGGACCATATGGGATGCCGGGGGATGGAACCGAGGTCGCGATCTTTCCTTGGCTAGGGCTTACAAGGCAGACACCTTGGGGCCGGGCGGTGGCGCTGGAGGTAAGGTGCCTGCCTTACCTGCGCTAGCCTTGGACGGACCGCGGTTCGATCCCCCGGTGTCCCATATGGTCCCCCAAGCCAGGAGTGACTTCTGAGCGCATAGCCAGGAGTAACCTCTGAGCGTCACCGGGTGTAGCCCAAAAAACCAAAAAAAAAAAAAAAAAAAAAAAAACAAGGCAGACACCTTACCTCTAGCGCCACTTCGCCGGCCCCAGGATTAAGTCTTCTTAATGAAGTATAGTATCTATCCTGAACTTACCTCTAGCCATGTTCTTGTTTTTTATTTGTTTGTTTGTTTTGTTTGTTTTTGGTTTTGGAGTCACACCCGGCAGTGCTCAGGGGTTACTCCTGGCTCTATGCTCAGAAATTGCCCCTGGCAGGCATGGGGGACAATATGGGGTGCGGGGATTCGAACCACCGTCCTTCTGCATGGAAGGCAAATGCCTTACCTTCATGCTATCTCGCCGGTCCCTCGCCATGTTCATGTATATAAATCTATGATGCTATTCTAATCAATCTAGCTTTCTTTCAGTAGGGCTAGGATAGTATATCACTTTACACCCTTTTAGCCTATTGTATATTTTTTATTTATATTGCATTTCTTGTGGCTCTAATGGAGTTAGGTCAACCTAATCATCGACTTTTTAACTGGGATGTTTAGATTATTTACATTTAATGTGATTATTGACATAATTTAGGTTTGACTCTGTACCACACTATTTGTTTTTTGTTTGTTCCTTCTAGTTAAGATTCTCTTTTGCTCTGAAAATAGTAAGACAGCTCACTTGGTTCCAATCACTGCCTAAAACCTATTGTTTTAGACTAGGAATGAGACTCAGAGATAGAGTACTTGCCTTGTATTTGCAAGAACCTGGATTCTATCTCTGACACTTGACTTCCTTCTCCTGAAAACTTCCTGGCCCGAGTGATAGATAGCACAGTGGTACAGTGTTTGCCTTGCATGCAGCCAACACAGGATAGACCCAAGTTCGATTCCTGGCATTCCATATAGTCCCCCAGCCTGCCAGGAGTGATTTCTCAGCACAGAAGCCAGGAGTAACCCCTGAGTGCCACCAGGTCTGACCCTCCCCCCCCCAAAAAAAACCTGAGAACTTCCTGGTGTGGACATGGTGACCCCCAAACACCACCACCATCTGAATACTCCCAAGAACAGCCACCACATTTTTAAAACTTGTTTTATGTTTTGTCTATTTTTCTTCATTATTTCCTGGGAGGGTCAATCTTAGCCATCCTTTGATGTCTTTGAATATATTGTTTTTTATTACTCTGAACAGCCAGACATCCCATAATGAGCCAAATTGTCCTAGTTCAGTGATGCTTCTTCCAGGAAGTCTTACCTAACATCCTACCACCACCAACAACAACAAAAACCAGGGGCTAGAAGAGGTACCTCCCAGTTCTCCTGTCCAAGCATCTTTCTTATTTATATTTTTGAATGTTTATTCATTTTTAATTGTTGAGATAACATTATTATGGTGATGCTAATATTTATGGATTGGTCTACAAAGTGACTATACTTTTTCTATCACAAACATATCGAAGACTATCTTTATGCCACTTTATCTCGGTACTTTTTACTGCCCTAATGGGATGTTTTCCTGTCTGACGTATTCATGAAATTGTACAACCCATGGGCTAGAACCTTTCGTGGGAACTCACATCACTCTGGAAACGTTGCAGCCAAGAAGAAATATGCAGTCATAGTAAAGTTTAAGTTGGAAGAGTGAACATATCTTTATAACTCTTTTGAATTTAACAATTTTGTAAGTTTAAAAAGTGCTTAGCAGGGAAAAATTGTAACCAAACTCAGTGAAAAAAAGCATTCATTTCATAACGAGGTTTTGTGCTCATGACCACAGCAATGTGAAGCTATGTTGATCAGGAGAACTTCTCTTTATATTCAGCTTGAAATGAAGGCTTCGGTATGCATTGTGAAACAGGTTTCTTAAGTGTATATTCTAGTAATATATTTTTTAATATTGGTTATCTCTGTTTACTTCATTTTTCCTATTGCAAGTCCTATTGCATTCTCAGTTTTGAAATGTGCCTTTGCTGGTCAGCGGATTGAAGGCTACCTCACAGGGAACAGGTTGGCCTTTCAAGGTGCCCAGATGTGACCCTGTGCAGCAGATATTTATTTGCTCTGGTTTGCCATCTGGCCATGAGGCCCTTAGAACATATCCGGAGAAAATGTTTCCTATAACAAATTTCTTGCTCTTGTGGAATTCAGAGTAAGGCTGATGATTTAAAGCCCTGGAACATGTGAATTAATAAGGCCAAAATTGGACAGAATGTGGTGGCACTTAGAGAGATGGTAAGGATAGAGCCCAGAGTATTTGCCTGGAGGAAAGTGGACTTAGCAGCTTTCCAAGTGTGTAAGTGCACTGAGAGATAGGGCCTGGCTCAGTGCACTTGCCTATGTGAGGCCATGGCTTCTAACCCCACCACCAATGGTCTTACAATTACCACCAAGAGTAACCCTGGAGAACCTCTGGGCATTGTCCTAAAATAGACAGAAGTGTGAAAGGGAGGCCTGGCCTGAGCCATACTGATCTGAACCTCCCAACCCTCCACTGCCCAGGGAACAACAGGGGCCCACAGCCATTCCCATTTCATGGATTTTACTAGAATAATCCCCAACTTCATGAAGACAGTGAAGTATTCTTTGTCCTGATAAAGGAGCAGATTAGCAAACATTTAGCATGGTCAGGAGGAGCTGAGGACCACTTGTCCAGAATGCTGGTTCATTGAAACTCATACAGCCCTCTTCCACCATTAGTGCTGAGCAAACTTGGGGTACATGGAAGACACCAGGCTGCTCAAAGTTGACACAGGCAGAGAACTGAGGCTCTGAGGATCCTCTCAGCCTCCGGTATTTTTCACCTGTCCTTTCTCCCAGGTGCTCATTCCTACCACCCGATGCAATTCCCACAAGGAGAACATTCAGGGCCAGCTCAAGGTTCGTGCCCCCGGCATCTACATGCTCATCTTCGACAACACCTTCTCCAGGTAAGGGCTTCCTCACTCATCACACCCCAGTGAACCCACCCATCACTGGGCCTCAGGAGCAAATATTTAAAGGAAAGTGGTTAGTTGCTGCTGTTTACTATAATTTGCTCTTTGATGTCAACCCCTTGGACTGTGGTGTGTCCATGCCACCAGGTTACATTCACAAGCTCATGCTGATACGTAAGCTGAGACCCTCCACTCTGATAGGCCCACACAGCATCCGGTCTGTGGAGGGACTTTCTCCTCACATCACTGCAGAAGGTGCTGTACACCTGAAATGAGAAAATGGCCGTCCCTGCCCACACTGCCATCCCCACAGAGACAGTGTAAATACTTATGAATGACTGTTGAGTCAGAGGAGAGTAGCAATTGAGTGTGGACCATGAGAGAAAAACCCTCCTTCATGGACATGTGAGACAGTGCTTAAGGCTACAGTGGCAAGGGTACCTTTCCCTTCTTATTTTCTAGCTTCAGCATAAGCTCTTACTCGAGGTTGCCTATTTTATGAGCCACACGTGATCAGCATCAACAACTGACCACATCTAGTAGCCACATCTCCTCCACTTCAGTCTCCAAGCCAGCCCATGATGCTTTTCAGAATCATTTGATTGGGCATTCTAAGGGAAAACTATATCCTCCCCTCCCGATCTCCTGACCTTGAGTACCCTGAATTTAAAGCCAAGAGCATACATCAAAGAAGGAAGGAATGAGGTTTTCATGGTGAAGAGGCAAATGCCTTGAACTTGCAGAACTCCTTGGCTCAGACACAAAACATCCAAAGACATGAGTAAGAAGGGCAGAGGTTGGGGCTGGATGGGATCTGGCAGTCCCAGACTGTTATCTTTCCCCCATGACTTCAGTTTTGCCCATTTCATCTTGCTGACTGTGAGATTTACCACTATTTCACTCAGCCTCAGAATGGGCTAGTGAAGATGACAGGGAAGTTTGCTGAGGTTTCCCTTTGCACTGGTAACTATGGTGCTCCCACAAATCTGACTAGAGCCTGTTGATGTCATCTCAGGGGCTTCAGGAGATTTTCAAGTCAAGAAGAACAGAGATTTTCATGCCCAATCAGAATGAAATTTATGGTCAGCTCCACATATGCCTCATCTCAGTGCTGCTCCATCCACTCCCCCATGTAGTCTGAACCACCAAGATCCAGGGGTCACCTCAGAGTAGCCATGTGAGGGCATGGTTTACAGCAGGGTGTCATTTTTTTGTTTTTGTTTTTGGGTCACACCCGGCAGCGCTCAGGGGTTACTCCTGGCTCTGTGCTCAGAGATCGCTCCTGGCAGGCTCGGGGGACCATATGGAATGCTGGGATTCGAACCACTGACCCTCTGCATGAAAGGCAAATGCCTTTCCTCCATGCTATCTCTCTGGCCCCACAGCAGGTTTCTTAAGGGGTGTTTCTGTTCCCAAGTCCAGGTAGAGTTTACAGTGTCACATCTCAAGGCACGCTGGCCCTTTACATGGAAGATACTCCATTGGACAAGGCATTGGGGTAAAGGGGGAGGCACAGATGTCTAAATAAGGTCTAGAGTCTCCTCACTTTGATCCCCTCGCCTATCATCCATCCAGGCCATTGCCCCAGGGAAAGTATTGCCTCTCAAACTTACAACACCTCCTTTTCTTTCTGTTTCCTCAGATTTGTCTCCAAAAGGGTGTTTTATCGTTTGACAGTTGACAGACCTGTGATCTATGATGGAAGTGATTTCCTGTAGCCACAGCACCTGGATCTCAACGGCTTCTCTTTACACTTTATTTATAGGACACACTACTCTTTCTTACTTGTCACCTAAAGCACTAAAATTTAAATATATATTAATATATGTATATTTTATATATATATACATATACAGTTTTTTTAACCTACACTGCACCAGCACTCAGCCCCTGCGGCTTCTAAGGGCTCCAGCAACTTTCCATCCTCCAGAGACTCAATTGTCTTTATGCTTGATGTACTCTGGTCTTGGGACCTCACACCCCAGATGCCAGGTCCCTGGCAGTGCGTGGCTTGTGCCTGAATCCATTTCCTGAACAAGGAGGAGAGGTCTTCCTGCAGTTTTGGGGTCCCTCCTTCCACTGCAGAAAATCCACCTCTCTACTGGCCACTTTGTGCCCATAGTCAGGGTTTAGGTGCAGCGCAGGTGAGCAGAGCCAGATGCCATGTGGCTGCTTCTGCAGGATTAGAGAGAGCATTGAGTATGCCCCAGAGACCCTAAAAATAAATAAAATCTTCCTGAGTCTTAAGAAACCAACCCACAGCCATTTCACCAGCAGATATAGGGCTGTGATGTGATATCTCCAGCATCAACTATGGTGGCACACAAAGGCCTCTGTATGTTAAAGAACTTCCCAATCCCCAGTAACCACATTGATCCTGGCAGGTTCATGTGTGTAGTAGACATTTGTCCTTTGTTCTATTCCTGTGTCCACTTATGTTTTCTGTGTACTATTGAGCTAGGGTATACCTTGGTCAATTTCAGAGTAGTTTGTATAAGTAATTTCATCCTTACTATAAGCATTTGTGTTTTAAAATACAAATAGGCATGGAGCACAGCTATTTAGAGTGGTTGGCCCAGCCAGTAAATAGACTGATGCACACTGGAAATCTACACAAAATAAATACTTTTGGGATCCCAGGTCCTTTCTTTTTTCCAGCTCCTTATTTTTAAAAGGAAGGAAAGAAGGAAGGGAAGGAGGAAGGAAAGAAGGGAGGAAGATAGGAAAGGAGGGAAGAAGAAAAAGTAGAAGGGAAGAATGGAGGGAGGGAAGCAGATAGATAAAGAGGGAGAAACAGACAATTCATTGGTGGCCCTGCTCTCTTAGTCAGTCACACTTGCTGTTTAGTGCCGAGACCTGCTGCCTTATTTACGGCATCTCTGAAGCCACTGACCAGCTTCTCCCAGACACATGGGCACACATTTCCAAGGAAAAAGGGCATCTGGAGTTGCATGTTCCTAGCTGGGCCCACTTGCCTACAGTAGACTGGGTCAACTGTAGGCAAAGAAATCCTTGGACAGGAAACTTGAATGTAGGAATGAGAAACCACTCTAGGGAAAAAAAAACACAAAACACACAAAAACAAAGGGGACAATTTTTAACATTTCCCACTTGTCTCCTACGATAGTGAAGTCATTCTAGACTTGGAAAAGAAAATCCATACTAGGAGATTAAAAAAAAAAAACCTATCCAAGTCTGTGTATTTTGATTTGATGGTTTGATGTCCACAGCGTTTCATTGGTAGGAGTTTTATTTCTGAAATGTCCACTGATCGCAGGGGAGAGCCTCACCCTTGAGGTGCTGAGGTGCTGAGATTGAAAGCAGAGAGCATGTGCGTGTGCTGCTTAGAGAAAAGGGTTGGCCTTAATGCTGCTGAACTGGCCATTCCTGTTTTTAAAAACACCTACCAGATACTTTTTAGTATCCTAGTATAGAATATATTAGTATATATACCCTAGTATAGGCTCTCCCCTGATTGTGATTCTTCCAAGAAGACTGAACTCTGAAACACTTCTGAAAAAATAGTAAAGGTTTATCTGTAAATTTCAGGTGGCATCTCTAATCAGAGGCTTCATTAGAACCTCTTAACTAGAGCATTTTCTGGTGACTGCAAAGCAGCGCCTAAGCCTCTGAATGCAGCTTTGGAATCAGAATTGCACTTTAATTGACTCATACTCAGTGCTCGAGCCTTTAGAGGATAGCAGAACTGGGAATCCAGTTTAGTCTCTTCTGCCAAAGAATTACCCAGAAGCACATCAAATGACAGCACCCGCCTGCACAGTAGGGTGAAAAGTTTTTCAATCCCCAAACCGTCTTTTGTAGCTTCTGCTCTACCATTTGGAAATGTTTCCTTTTTAACCTCAGGGTTCTAAATAAAGCGAACACTATGATATTATTGAGTGGAGTGTTGCCTCATTCCATTGCGCTATCAGGAGATCAAGAAAATCAGTCATTAGGAGTTAGAATGTGCTCCATATGCTGGACAGTGGTGCATTATCTCTTACTGAAATGTTTGAGAGAAACTGGAGGCAGCCAATGCTACTAGGGATGGATGGCTGCCACTTCCCCATCTGCTCTGACCCATACCCTCTCCTGATGCACTGGCCACGACCCAGATGAGCTAAGATCAAGCCTCTGATCTTGCCAAGTCCTGGAGCAGAAAGGGTGGGGGCCAGCAGAGAGTACACAGAGAACTCAAAACTACACACGAGTCAATGGCATAGGGTACAAAGTTGAACAAAGCCTCTCATATAACAACTTGCCCTGCATCTCAGATCTCGGAATATGGATCCTGAGTGATGTGATCCCATCACACCTGAACTGTGGGATCAAGATTATGTTAGGCAGACCCTCTAACTCACTTCTCATCCCACCCCAAGAATAACTGCATCCTTCCCTTTTGAGTGCCCAAGCCTTAAGAGCAAGGCCCATGTTTCATTTATCTTCTCCCACCCTCCCCTCCTTTCCACAGCAGCAAGTAAATTAGACACAAGGAGAATCTGCCACCTCACCAATAATGGCCTTGATTGGGTGTCAATCCCAATATTATGTCAGGTCACCAGCAGTCCATTAACCAATGGGAGAGAATACTGGAAATGCCCATGGTAGAGGAAGGCAAAGGGATACTTGCTGGAGGAGGGTAAGGGAAGCTGAAGTTCAAGTTCAAGACACAGTCCTGAGATATAGCTTTTTTTTTTTTTTTTTTTTTTTTTTTTTAGTTTTTGGTTTGGGGGCCACATCTGGTAGTGCTCAGGCATTACTCCTGTCTCTGTGCTCAGGGCTCCTGGATGTTTGGGGGACCATATGGATGGCCAGGGATCAAATTGAGGTTGGCTGCGAGTGTCCGTGTGTGTGTGTGTGTGTGTGTGTGTGTTTGTGTGGTGTGGTGTGGTGTGTGTGTGTGTTTGTGTGGTGTGGTGTGGTGTGTGTGTGTGTGTGTGTGTGTGTGTGTGTGTGTGTGTGTGTGTGTGTGTAAGCGTTATCCAGCACAACTCTCTGTAGCCTCCCACATAACTATATCTCACCCAATACACCTTATATAACCCAATGTTTCTGCTTGGGGTTTCCATAGGGTTTCATAAGGTTTTCACTGAGCTTTGAGTGTATGTAGACCCCAGGACACAGGGAGCTGCTAGTTTCATTCTAGGCTTATGGGCCCCATCAGAGGATGACAAGGTTTCACGAGTGACTCAAAAAGAGTCTCAACAGGGTCAGCCCTTTCGGTTTGAAGATGCATGGGAAAAATCTGGTGCCAGGCATTGGCTAACCACACCCGTTCATAGAGCAAAAAGATAATAAAGTCTGGGTCCTGAGATGAGAAAACACACTTTTTTTTTTGAATGAGCTGTTGCAGTTGAAGCCACCAAAAAACTGGGGGGGAAGCCCAGCTGTTGTGAAAGCCGTTCACAGTGGCCTAGGGTTGAAAGTTCAGCCTTTTACTTTTCCCACACCCACCGTTTTCTGAAGAAAGATGGTGAAGCTACTCGAAGCCTGAGTGTTAACGTCTGGCCTTTGATGTGTGTTCCTCATGCTGCTGTGGCTTCCTCCCTCCTCCTGGCACGTATGCGATGCACCAAACTTCTCTACAGCTGGCAGCTCCAGCTGAAGCCTGGGAGGAGTCAGACTTTCACAGCTCAATAGACGGACCAGGCGAGATAGTCTCTTTCCCAAAAGGTAGGATCTTAAACCAAGTTTGTCCTGGGCTGTGGCTGCTTGGAATTGTCACTAAGAGGTAATTTCTTGTTCCCAAGAAGGGGGCATCTGCCATAGGAAGAAAGGGAAAATGTTCCTGGGAGGCTTATATATTCTAATGCCAGCTCCATAGGCTCTCTCTTTTCTCTCATGAGATGTGAACTGAGCCATGAAAGATTATGGGTACACCAGCACACACAGCAGAAAACTAGCCATCTCAGGAGGAGAGAGGGTGGAACATGCCTCTGCCCTGACGAAGACATACTTGCTGTCTCCATCACCCAGAATCACCATTCTCCCAATGGCCCTGTTTCATCACTGGAGGTCTGTTGTGTATGTAAATATTTTAGGGGATTACTATGTTACTCACCCTAAACTGATTGGTGATTGTGCCCTACCCTAGGGTGTGACCTGGCATTCTGCCTCCACCCTAGGGTAGTACTGATTCTGCTTCCACCATTGGTTGGTGTCTGATCCCACCATTGGGTGGTACCTGATTCTGGTGGATAAAAACAAGAGTCTGTGGAAGGCCAGGGCTTTTGGGCTGGAACTGAAGCTGAGTCTTTGGACTTCAGTCTTGTCCACCGAATAAAGCGAATATTTCCACGAGCCTGACTGTCTGCGAGCTGTTTACCCTCCGTTTCACCTCAGAACCCTCGGCTAGACAGGGTGGCAGACGCGTACTCCGAGCTGGAAGAGAAAGGCCTCATCCTCCATCCCTCCATCAGTTAACCTCTTCAGGGGCTGACTTGCTACAGAGGTCTGCAAGC
Source organism: Suncus etruscus (assembly GCF_024139225.1). Taxonomy (NCBI): domain Eukaryota; kingdom Metazoa; phylum Chordata; class Mammalia; order Eulipotyphla; family Soricidae; genus Suncus; species Suncus etruscus. The sequence goes on along the minus strand of NC_064854.1, from coordinate 119,330,774 downwards.
TGAGTATATGCCCCTAAAAGTCATAGTATCAGTTAGTGCTTTGAATTTCTGAACAATGTCATTTTTTTGATGCCGTCATCTCTAAAGGAACACCCCAATTTAACAGAATGGACAGGTAACAGCAAGAGCTTACTTAGACTTTTGCTATTGTATTAATGACTTTATTTGTGATACAATAATTTATACAAGCATGATTGCTACTGTACTTTTTCTTTTTTTATTCTTTGGGTCCATTTTATTTTTTTTTTATCTCAAAAACTCTGCTTTAAATTATCTGGGAACAGGGCCAGAGAGATAGCATGGAGTTAGGGCATTTGCCTTGCGTGCAGAAGGACAGTGGTTCGAATCCGGCATCCCATATGGTCCCTGAGCCTGCCAGGAGCTATTTCTGAGTGTAGAGCCATGAGTAACCCCTAAACACTGCTGGGTGTGACCCCAAAAAAATTATGGTTAGAGTTAGGGCTAGGGTTAGAATTTGGGTTAACTATGTTAAAAGTTAAAAATGAAAAATTTGGCATTCCCGGTGGGTAAGGGAGGGGGATATGGAATGCAAGCTGGGAATGGGGGTGGAGGGAGGACAACTTTGGTGATGGGAATCCCCTGATTTAATGTTAATATGTACCTAAAATATTACTGTGAAAGGTATGTAATCCACCTTGGTCAAATAAGAAGTATTATTATAAAAGAAATAATAAATTATCTGGGAACAAATATACTATGATCAACTATGTCAACTGTGACACATTTTCTTTAAATAAATTTTAAAAACCTTTCAAAATATGAAATTTAGTTCTGAGAATAAGGTATTTCTAAATGAGTTAATTTTGTTGTGAAATAATTTTGTTGTGAAACCCTTAAACAGATGACATCTTTTATCACTACAAAATTTTATGACTTAAATTTACATGTAAGGATAATACTTCTAATTGACAGTTAATTAGCAAACTGGGAAAATCCAGAGTTGTTTCACTCATGTCCATAATTAAAGAAGTAAAATAGGATGATGATACAAGGGTAAAGGCATTTGCCTTGCACACAGCCAACCCATGTCAATCTCTGGCCTTACATATGGTCTCTGAGCCCCTCAAGAAATGAACCCTGGGCCCGGAGAGATAGCACAGTGGCGTTTGCCTTGCAAACAGCCGATCCAGAACCAAAGGTGGTTGGTTCGAATCCCGGTGTCCCATATGGTCCCCCGTGCCTGCCAGGAGCTATTTATGAGCAGACAGCCAGGAGTAACTCCTGAGCAACGCCGGGTGTGGCCCAAAAACCAAAAACCAAAAAAAAAAAAAAAAAAAGAAATGAACCCTGGGGCCGGTGAGGTGGCGCTAGAGGTAAGGTGTCTGCCTTGCAAGTGCTAGCCAAGAAAGGACCGTGGTTCAATCCCCCAGCGTCCCATATGGTCCCCCCAAGCCAGAGGCAATTTCTGAACTCTTAGACGGGAGTAACCCCTGAGCATCAAATGGGTGTGGCCCGAAAAACCAAAAAAAAAAAAAAAAAGAAAAGAAAAGAAAAGAAAAGAAATGATCCCTGAGCATAGAGCCAGGAATGACCCTTGATCACGGCCGCATGTGGCCCCCAAATTAACAAAAAAATAAAAACAAACAAAGAATTAGAAGTGGGGCCAGAGAGATAGCATGGAGGTAGGGCATTTGCCTTGCATGCAGAAGGACAGTGGTTCGAATCCTTGCATCCCATATGATACCCTGAGCCTGCTAGGAGCAATTTCTGAGCATAGAGCCAGGAGTAACCCCTGAGTGCTGCGGATGTGACACAACCCCCCCCCAAAATTAGAAGAAGGTAGTTGAGTTTGGTACCAATTGATATGGGTTGGGGGACATCTGATTAAACATGGTTCCCAAGCTGGTTTGTATACAGAATGCAGGTCTCTGAACTTGGATGGGGAAATGGTATATTCCTTTAACTTCTATAATTATAAATGTTAGAAGGTCTTTCTTTGATAATCTTTCTTTGATGCTAGATAACATATGTTGGTATGGATTAGCAAGACCTGAGAGTATCACCAGTAACAATTGATATTATGTGGCAACTGTTTTACACTTGGAATATCTTTTATTCCTATATTCACTCTGAGATTTAGGTTGTCATTAAACCTACTGATAAATTTTATTTAGTTAATAAAGAGGAATATGTTCATATATTTGTTCTAATAGATAAATATATTTCAATTGTTTCCTTTGTGATCATATATGTATATATACAAAAATTTATGTATATATATTTGGTTTTTCGACCACATCCGGCAGCGCTCAGGGGTTACTCCTGGCTGTCTGCTCAGAAATAGTTCCTGGCAGGCACGGGGGACTATATGGGACGCCGGGATTTGAACCAACCACCTTAGGTCTTGGGTCGGCTGCTTGCAAGGCAAACACTGCTGTGCTGTCTCTCCGGCTCCCAGAAATATATTTTGAAACATTTTAAGAAGGGTACTAAAGGCTTTATCCAATTGCCAAAATTCTGGATTTAGCAGGTTTAGAATTTTCTAAATTTATTTATAAAGAAACTCCTGTTTATAAAACACATCCGTATCATCACTTCATCCATGCTGAGAAAATTGTGGGGCTGAATTTCTTCAACTGCTCACGTTTTACTTAAACATAGATGATACAGTGAAATAGATAAAAGAATTCATCCAGAAACCAGTATTTGTTTTAGCAACTCTTGGCCTTCAAACCTTGAGTAGGCATCACTCCATTACAAAAGACTGTGTCATTAGGTAATGTTGCAATAATATTACATATAAAGTAATTTGGAATCAGAAGCTTAAATCACCAACTATTGAATTTATTCATAAGTCTGCAGTTTGACAAGGAGTTTCTTTGGGATTCACCCGTGCGGGGTCACCTAGGCATCTGCTGGTGCATAGCTAGCTGTGTGTTCCAGAGGTAGTGTCACTGTAGGCCTCTCATGTGCCTGCAGGCTGACTGACTGCCATATCTCAGCAGGTTTCCTGTATCTGCAGTCAGTTAGTTGGTCAAAGAAGGGCTGGATGGCAAGGAGTGAAAATGAAGCCTTTATTTCTGAATGTCATGACACCTTATTGTATTGGCCAAACCCAATTATCAGGCCTTCATAATTTGAGGTGTGAGAAAGGGAGAGGTCTATCTCTTGATGGGGGAGGTCACAAGGTCACTTTGTCAGGATGTGGGAACCATCACAGGTGGAAAATTAGGAACATTTTGTAATCAATCTATCATATAATCATAAGATCTTCCTACCATACCTCTGAATTTATTGCTGTCCCAATCCTCACTTCTCATCCTCCTTCAAGGAAATGTTTGCTATCTCTACAGACACAAATACATGACTTCTCATAGACTATGATGATACCAAAATCAGGAAAGGATGTGTTTTTTTTAAAAAGGACAGATTCAAGAATTGCATAAACATGCCCTAAAAAATAAGCCACAAAACACAAGTCACACACATTTTTTGATAAAGATTAATTGTGGCAGCTTCCATAAATGGGTCTGGGAGTTGGTGACAGGGATAGGAAACTTGTACTTTTCTCTTTATGCTTATATATACTATAGAATTATTTTATTATACACAGGTCAGTTTAGCAAATTTGAAAACTCATTTCTGAAAAGAGCACATTCACATCAGTTTATGATTATCACCATTTCTTTATAAGCAAACAAATACCCAGTTCATACCAGCTGACTCATAACAAGGCAGTGCCTATCTGTCTTCTCCCAGAAAGGTCCACTATACAACAATAAGCAGACCAGTATAAAACCAGAAAGGGTGTCTAGGAGGAAGCCATATGAATTAGAATGTCTGCTGCACTAATTTGGGACTGGCGCAGAGCTCTATATTTTAAAGGATAAATGACCCATGAAAGGGAAGTTCTTGAATTCCAAGTGACAAAGTACCTAAGAAATCATATCCTAGTAACAAATACACAAATTCGGGGGGAGGGGTTGGAGGGGCACCACAGTCAGCTGTGCTCAGTTTACTCTTGGTGAAATTCAGTGACCATCTACAATACCAGGGATCAAACTAGAGATGGCCAAGCCTACCGTGATAACTATAATCCCTGTATTATCTCTCTTGTCTTTGATTCTTTTCAAATCTATAGAAATAGAAAATTTTCAAGTATTGAAGCTATAGATCCTGACTTTTAAACACCAATACCATCACAACAGCAACAACAGAAAATTATCTCTATACCCCATGTTCCACACTTTGTTCTCTCCTTGACTCTTTTCATCCTGTCTGGTAGTCATCTTGGCTGAGTATGTGAGATCATTTACTCATCTGGAATAAAAGACTGTTGTCACCAAAACAAAAACAAAACAAAACAAAAACAAGTTAACTTGCCAAATAACAGTTTTGTGGTGGTTTCAAAGTATGACCACAAATTGAGTCTATGACCACTCCCCTTGAATCTGGGCTATCATATCTCTGCTTTCACACAATAGCCATAGTGTCATTCTGCGAATAACAAATCCAAACAAAGTGGTAAGATAAGAAAACCTGCTCTTAGATCAAGTTGTTGACATTCCCTCATTGTCAAGAGGTCATATTAAAACAGGCGCATGTTGGTGTCAGAGCAGTATTAAGAATGTCCCAGAGCGAGTTTGGTTCCTGGAGATGTTGTGGAGAATTGTGTCGGTTCTATATATCTATATATCTAGGGTTCGGGGTTGAATGGACACTATGTGAATTTGATGCCAGGTTAGAAAAAGACAACCTGAACACTTGCTCAGGGGAAGCCAGACATCATGTAAGAGGCTTAAGTTCAGTGACACCTCCACATTAAAAAGGCCATGGACAGGCATTCTAGTCAATAGCCAGATCAATTCTGGCCACAAGACCATGCCTCTGAGGCCAGCTTCCAGGAAACCACAACCACAGTCATTGTTGGCCAGACCTATAGTAGAGATGCCACAAAATTCCACAAAATGATGAATACAGGAATATAAGGATTTTTTTTTACTACTGTGATTTGTGGCAACAGTAATTGGGACACAACTGAACTGAATGCAAGCAAGCTCTTAAGATCATTTCTTGTATTCATTTGTCATTATGCCAAAAAGAGGATATCTTACCCTCAGCTCCAAAATGGGTTATGGATAATTTCAAAGAAAATCTGATACACTTTTCTGCACATTCTTCTTCCATATCCTCACTCCCCATTTACTCTTTACCTGCTCTCAGCCCACCTTGATTTTGTCTCAGAAGTGACCCATTGAGACCACCACCAGCCTTTATGGGGCCATATCTAAAAGACATCATGTCTTCATCTTCCTGTCCTCATTTTCCTGTCCTCTGCTTCAACCTCAGCATAACTAACGTTTTCCACTTGAACCCTCTGTCTACTTTGCTTTTATGTTTCCTGTCCTTTCCCAATTTCCTTTCCAGAACCATGTTTTCTTGGTTTCATATTCCTGCTATACACAGCCACTAATAGAAGACTGAGGATGTTGGTGGCATCCCATTTTTCCTCCTTCTCCTTTTTTCTGCCTCTTCTCTTCCCTTCCCTTCCCTCCTCTTATGTTTTTCTTCCTCTTTCTTTTTTTCACTTCTTCTTCCTCCCACCCCCTCTCCCTATCTCCATTTTTCTGTCCCCCTCTACTTCTCCTCATATCTTTCTTTATCTCTTTCTACTCTGTCTTGACTTTAGCACTTCCCATGTGCGTGCCTACCATCCTAATGTGGGTGATGTCCTGAGTAGCATCTCTGGACTTGACCTCTGAACTCTATCCTTGCATTGGTACTTAGGAAACCTTTCTATTTGGACAGCTCTAATGACAATTGATTTCTCCTCACTCTAGGAATCAGATCTCTAATAATCCTTCCCTCCTAAGTTAGTAAAACGAACAACCACCCAGATATAGTCTGAAACCTGAGTCATCCATGATTCATGCCTTTATCACAACCTTAGATTTAGCTATTGCTTTCACCTACAGAGCAACTTTCAAAGTAATCCACCAATTCTCTCTCTCAGCCTCATTGTTAAACCCCAGCCACCAGTATCTCTTCCTAATCGATAGAAATAACCTCCTATTAGATCTTTATGCTTCTTCACTTGCCTCCCACCACAACCATTTTATTCACTCAGGATCTTTGAGCTAAGGATCAATAAAACAATCATATTAATTATATGAGTGTTTCTTTTAAAAAAATAACCCCACCCTCACTGAACTCATGATCCTGGGGCTACCCCCCAGAAAGTCAAGTGATGCTGTTCTGATGCTTGCTTACTCAAGGCTACCAATGCCACCATCTTTTGTGCTCAAGGAGCCATAAAATTCCAGAGATCAAACTCAAAGTTTGATCTAGGTATGGGAACTAGAACACTTGAACTACCTCCCTGACCCAATATAATAACTTTTAATTTTTTAATATACTAGACCAGCACTATTACTCATTTGGCAACCAATAAATTAGATGACATTACACCCCCACTTAAAACTGCACCCCAAAAGGATGGTAGAGACATCTCAAATGGCAGAGCACATGCCTAATGTGCACAAGACCTAGAGTTTTATCCATGAACTGCCAAAACTATGAAATTTATAGCCTTTTAAACAGTTTTGCAAAGGAGCTTAATTTTTTATTTGAGGAAGTGAGGTGTTCCAGGGATCAAACTTGAGTTGGCTGCATACAAAGTAAGCTTCCTACTCAAGTCCTACCTGCTGAACTATTGCTCAAGCCCCTAAAGAATCTTTTTGAAAAGACAAGATCAACTTCTTACCTTTATGCCATTGAATATGGCATTAACTAATGGTGCTTATGGTTGCCCTCTACAAGATTAAAAAATGTCTATTTTTAGATTGCTAAGAAATTTGATATTTTTCTAATACTATGTTAATATTTCATTTCTATTAAGTATCTTAGTCTATTCAGATGACTTTTTGCAGATAGATTTTATTAGATCATTTCCTTATAAATGCAGAAGCTTAAATATTATCAATAATATACTATTTCCCTGTTAGCTTAACGCACTCTTTTATACTTTATAGGCCCATTCATATTTTCCATTAGCATTTTCTTAATTCTCCTAAAAGTTATTAAAATTTATATGTGTAGAATTATCTACTTGATATTAATTTGTTAAATATATTAGCATGGAATTATTTACTCTATTAATTTTTAATTTATATATAAAGAAGAGAAAGACACCATTCTTGAAAAAATTATTTTCAACTTGTTATTGAATATCAATTTTGTGGAATTTCAGGAATTTAGCTTTAGTTATCTGTATGTGTAAAGATGTTACCACCTCCACAATAAATATTTCTAAAAGATCATTCTCTGGTGGAATATAAGGAAACAGAGTAAGGAAACACAAAATGGCCAGTCATTGGAACTGGAGATTTTGTCTATAGAATTGATTTCCTGGTAAAGTTGGTGGGAGGAGACCTTAAAACACTGGTGGAAAGAAGGTGACAAGGTGACACTCTGACAACGAGTGTGATATTGGAATGATGTGTGCGTGAAAAGTATGCTTTCCTTTTTAAAGTTAAGAGTTGAATCCAGGCTCAGATTTAAGATGGAATCCGAGTCAAATACAAAGAGCCAATGGAGCACAGCCACTCCACTCTGCTCTGCAGCTTCTTGCTCCTCCTAGTCAACGAATGCCAGCATGGGACAACCACAACAATGGGGAAACAATGCAGGGTTTTGCCAGGCTTAGAGAACAAAGATGGTAGCTCCAATGACCCAAAAAGTACTAATCACCTATTTAGCCTCTCAGATAAGGACTTTAGAGAAGAAATGTGGAGGCTGCTCATAGAACTCAAAGAAAGCATGGAACAAATTGAATGTGTCACAAACAAGAATCAAGAGGTTCTGAGAGTAGAAATAAAAAAAAACCTTCAAATTGAAATAACATCGCTGAAAAACTTGGTAGGCAAAATGAAAACCTTACTGGAAAGCCTTTTCAACAGAGTCATAGCTGCTGAGGATGATGAGCTGGAAGATGAGATGCATAACAACTCTATACCACAGAAGAGGTTGGAAAAGAGTCTCAAAATAAATGATCAGACCATGGGAAAACTTCTCAAAGAATGTGAACAGATGAAAATAAAAGTCTTTGATAAACTCAAAAGAAACAAAAAGAATCATTGGAGTCCCAGAGAAACAGAAAGAAAATCCTCATGAAGTATTAAAAGGAGATAATTGCAGAGAAATTTTCAGAGCTAAAGCGTTCATATAACAAAATTCTATATGCCTGAAGAGTTCAAGCTAGAAGATATCCAAAGAAAAGCCCTACAAGACACATTCTAGTCATAATAGGAACCTGATAGGTAGGGGTAGAACAATGAAAGCAGCAGAAAGCAGCCAGATCAAAAAGTGAAATGACATTTAAAGGAGCATCTTTAAGATTTACCACAGACTTGCCACAAGAAACCCTCAAGTCCCAAGGGCACTAGTGGGATATTGTCACATCCCACTCAGGAGAGGCACATACCACAAGGTATATTGCCCTCCTGAAAAGGAATTATTTGCCAAAAGGGCCCGCTTAGAGCAGTCAAAATCACTTGACCCTTTGCGTGGATTGTTTGGACATAATTCCAATAGTGGCTGTACTATCTCTCTCTTTATTTTAAACCAATATTAGAAATCAGGCCTTAGTAAATTCTTTCTACAAGGACAGTACAATCCAGCCAAAAAGCCTCCCACTTAACAGCTCCCTGTAATTTTTGCTACCTTGGTGCCAAGATCAGGTTTTTCCATAAACTTAGCTCAAAACAAAGTAATTTTCAGTTTCCCCCCCCCCCCCCCGAAACTCTGCAACATTCCTCACTCTTCCAACTTCCCTGATAATTACCTGGTTTCTTCTGTTTTACCCAAAACAAGCGAACCCAAAACAAACTGCCTTTTCACCTTCAGTATCGGCTCTTTAATATGCTAATTTAAGCCAGAGTCCTTTTTCCTTTCCCAGTGTCTTTGATGTCTAGAATTTGCACCCTGCTTTTCCCTGCCTCAGCCTTTTAAAAACAGCCAGCTCAAAAAATAAAATTGTCTCGTTCCTTGTAGACACGAGTCCCCATACAATCTGTGTGGTTTCATTCATTTCTACAATATATTTCCGTCATTCGCCGTTTCGTGTGCCCACTCTCTCCCGTGGAATTTTTTCCCGAACTCCACAAAGGATCTGTTTGCAGGCGCTGGCGTCTAGCGAACAGAATTTGGCTCACAGCAGGATATAGTGACAAAACTCAACAAAATTAATGCATTGCCAAGAGTACTTCACCCAGCCAGAATTAGATTCTGGTTTGAAAGAAGGATTCATAGCTTCATGGATGAACAACAGATTAGAAACTTTACAGACTCAAAATCAGCTTTAAAGTATAAACTGAAAAATCTACTTTAAGATAAGACAAACCACAAGACACACCAAACGACTACAAGAGATGACACTAAAACCCATGACAATAATCTCTCTCAATGTCAGTAAACTAAATGCACCAGTTAAGAAACACAGTGGCAAAATGGATCGATAAGCTTAATCCAATGTTTTGCTGCCTATAAGAAACACATTTGAATAGTCAGAAGAAACATAGACTCAAACTTAAAGGTTGGAGGACAATCATTTAAACAAGCAACTCTATTAAAAAGGCTGGAGTGACCATACTAATTTCAGATGATACAGATGTTTTGATACAGGAACAAAGATGGACATGTCTTAATAGTTAAAATATATGTATAACAGCAAGATCACACTCCTACACACCAAATGAGAAACCAGCAAAATATTTAAAACAATTGCTGACAAACCTGAAGGAAAATATCAATAACAATACAATAATAGTGATAGACTTCACCACTGCCTTGTCATCCCTTGACAGGTCAAGGAAGCTGAAACCTAACAAGAATATACTAGCACTGAAAGGAGCAATAGAGACTTTGGCCTAGTAGATCTATCTATCTATCTATCTATCTATCTATCTATCTATCTATCTATCTATCTATCTATCATCTATCTATCTATCTATCTATCTATATCTATCTATCTCTATGGCTTTCCATCCCCAGAAAACAGGAAACATATTTTTCTATATTAATGTCTTTATTTATACAATTTGATTACAAACATGATTGTAGTTGGATTTCAGTCATATAAAAAACACTCCCCCTTCACCAATGCAACATTCCCATCCCCAATGCCCCAAATCTCCCACCTCCTTACCCCCTCTGCCTGTATTTGAGACAGGCTTTTTACTTCCCTCAATTGATTCACATTGTTATGTTAGTTGTCAGTGTATTTATTTCTCTAACTGCACTCACCACTCCTTGTGGTGAACTTCCTATTGCAAACTGGACCTTCTAGCCCTATTTATATTGTCTCTGAGAATTATTTAAAAAATGTCTCTTATTTTTCTTAAAACCCATAAATGATTGGTACTATATTCAGTGTCTATCTCTCCATCTGACTTATTTCACTCAGCATAATAGATTCCATATACACCTATGTATAGGAAAATTTCATGACTTCATCTCTCCTGACAGTTGCATAATTCATTTTGTCTATATATCACAGTTTCTTTAGCCATTCATCTGTTGAAAGGCATCTTGGTTAGGAAACACCTTCTTCTATACACATGGGTCATTCTCCAAAATAAACCACATACTAGTCCATAAAAAAAATACCTCCATAAAATCAAGATAATAGAAATTGTACATGCAGCCTTCTGAGATCATAATGCACTAAAATTAGAAGTGAATAATAAGCAGACGAAAAATTTTAACACCTGGAAATTAAAAAGATTACTACTGAACAACCAGAGACAAAATCAAAGAGGAAATCAAAAGATTCCTTGAAACAAGAACAAAGACACAAATTATCAGAATCTGTGGGCATAGCAATAGCAGTACTAAGTGGAAAATTATAGCTTTGCATGCATTCGTTAGGAAGGAATAAGGGACCTACATGAATAACTTAATGGCACAGCTTATAAAATTGGAAAGTGATCAACAAAATGAACCAAAAATAGGGAGACAGAAGGAAATAATAAAGTTTACAGCAGAAATCAATAAATGGGAAATCAAAAAAAAATTCAAAGATCAATAAAAGCAAGAGTTGGTTCTTTGAAAAAAATAAACATGATCGATAAAGCACTAGCAAAACTCACAAAGAAAGGAAGATAGAAACATAATAAACCAAATCAAAAATAAAACAGGGAGATTGATATACATACTACATAAATTCAAAGGTAATCACATACTACTTTGAGAAATAAAACATGAGAACTTAGAATAGATAGATTCTTCAACTCTTATAACGTCCCAAGCTTAAAGCAAAATGATCTAGCATATTTGAACAGACCCATCACTATTGAGACAATTAAATTGGTAATTAAAAGTCTTTCCAATAACAAAAGCTCAGGCCCAGATGGATTCATTAATGAATTATCTCAAACCTTCCAAGAGGACCTACTGCCTATACTTTTCAGGTTCTTCGAGGAAATTGAAGAAAGAAAAATTTTCCCAAATAGTTTTTATGAAGCTAACAGCACCCTGATAAGAAAAGCAGTAAGGTGCCACAAAAAAGAGAACTATAGTCCAATATCCTTGATGAACACAGATGCAAATATCTTCTACAAAATCCTAGCAAATAGGATCCAACACCTCATCAAGAAAGTCATACACTATGACCAAGTAGGATTTATATTTGAAATGCAAGTATAGTTCAACATTTGCAAGACAATTAACATAATATACAACATCAACTAAAGGAAAATTAAAAACCACATGATCATATCAATGGATGCTTTGAAAGTAAGCATCTATTTGATAAGGTTCAACATTCATTTATGATAAAAAGTAAACTCTCAACAATATGGGAATAGAAGTATCTTTACTCAGTATTGTCAAAGCCATTTACCACAAGCCCATGGAAAATATTATACTCAATAGAAAAAAACTGAAAGCCTTTACCCTAAGATCTGGCACAAGGCAAGGCTGCCTGCTCTTGCTATATCTATTTAACATAGTACTGGAAATACTTGCCATAACAATTAGGCAAGAAATAAATATCAGTGGCATCCAGAGAGAAAAGGAAGTGGTCAAGCTCTCACTGTTTGCAGATGATATGACACTATACTTAGAAAATTTTAAAGATACTATCAAAAAAGCTCCTAGAAACAACAGATTCATATTACAAAGTGGCAGGTTACAAAAGTAACACACAAAAATTAATTGCTTTCTTGTATACAAATAATGATAGAGATGAAATAGCCATATTTTATAAAGCAATTCAATTTACAATAGTACCACAGAAACTCAAATACCTTGGAGTCAACTTAACTAAAGAGGTGAAGGACCTATACACAGAAAACTACAAAACACTGCTTTAAGAAATAAAAGAGAACAAAAGGAATTGGAGACATATAACCTGTTCCTGGATTGGGAAATTAACATCATTAAAATGGCAATGCTTCCCCAAATATTATATTATATTATAATATAATATAATATAATATAATATAATATAATATAATATAATATTATATTATATTATATTATATTATATTATATTATATTATATTATATTAATGCAGTCCCTCTAAGGATACCCATGACATTCTTCAAAGAAGTAAATCAAACATTTCTAAAATTCATTTGGGACAATAAATACCCAAAATTATTTTTGGTATTTTTTGGTATTTATTGTCTAAGGTTGCTAAAGCAACCCTTAGAGGAAAATTGATAAAAAGGCATCACTTTACCCATCTTTAAATTTTACTACAAAACAATAATCATTAAAACAGCATGGTACTGGAATAAAGACAACCCTTCAGATCAATGAAATAGACTTAAGTATTCAAATAATGATCTCCAGACATATAATCAATTAATCTTTGACAGGCAAGAAACACAAAATGAAGCAAGGAAATCATCTTCAACAAGTGGTGCTGAGACAACTGGTCAGCCACATGAAAAAAGCAAACTCAGATCTCTATCTAACACCATACAAAATGGTCAAATCAAAATGGATTACAGACCTTGTTATCATAAACAAAATTATAAGATATATTATAAGATATATAGAAGAAAATTCAGACAAAACACTCCATGACATTGAGACTAAAGGCATCTTTAAGGAGGAAACACCACTGTTCAAAGAAATGGAAGCAGAGATAAACAAATTATACTAAACTGAGAAGCTTCTGCATTTCAAAAGATACAGTGACTAGGATACAAAGGCCACCCACAGAATGGGAAAAACTATTTACCCATCTGATAAGGGGTTAATCTAAGATATACAAGTTTCTGACAGAACTTAACAAGAAAATAATCTAACTCCATCAAAAATGGAAAGATAACTGAACAGACATTTTCTCAATGAAAAAATATAGATGGCCAAAGGGCACATTAAAAAAATACTCCATATCACTTATCAGGGAGAGGCAAATCAATGCAAGAATCAGATATCTCATGCCACAAGACTGGAAAACATCACAAAGAACAAGAAAAACTACTTTAGGTATGTATGTGATAAGAAAGGAACTCTTATTTACTGCTGGTGGAAATGCCATCTAGTCCAGCCTTTCTGGAAAGCAATATGGATATTCCTCAAAAAAAAAAACTGGACATTTATCTCCATTATAATCCAGGAATACTACTCCTAGACATATTCCTTAGGACCACAAAAACACAATACAATAATATGTTCATAGAAATTCCTATGCTCATCCTTAAAGCAATAAGGGAAAAAAGGAACCTCAAGTACAAAGGAAGGTCATAAGAATCAAACCAGATCTTCCATTTGAAACAATTGAAGCAAGAAGACAGTGGATGAAATATTTAAACGACTGAATGAAAGAAATTTCCAGCCTAAGGTACAATACCCAGCAAAACTGTCATTCATATGGGATGGTAGTCTAAAAACATTCTCAAACAAAAACCAACTTGCAGTATTTGTGCAAACAAAACCCATCCTAAACGACCTACTCGGAGATGAACTACACAATCCAAAACCCCAATTGTAACATCAACCACTCTACACAACACAACTGCACAACAGCCCTCTCTGTCAATAATCTCCCTAAATGTTAACGGACTAAACTCTCTCATTAAAAGACACATAGTAGAGAACTGGATTAAAAAACATAAACCGGACTTCTGCTGCTTGCAAGAAACACACCTACAAGTACAGGACAGACATAGGCTTAGAATAAAAGGCTGGAAATCAATCTTTCAAGCCAATGGAAAACAAAAAAGAGCAGGGACAGCCATTCTTATAGCAGACCAAATTCCATTCAACCTCGAGAAAGTGATCAGAGACAAAGAGGGTCACTACATACTAATCAGGGGAACAATAGATCAAGAGATACTAACCCTGATCAATATTTATGCACCTAATGTTGAGTCAGCAAAATATGGGAGGCAGTTGCTCACCAACCTGGAGAAACACATGAAGGGAAATGTGATAATAGTAGATTTTAATACTCCACTATCACCACTGGACAGATCCAGCAGACAGAAAAATAGCAAAGAAATAAGAGCCCTAAATAAAAAATTAGAAGACCTAGGGCTAATAAACTTATATAGGGCCCTCCACCCCCAGAAAACAGAATACACATTCTTCTCAAGTCCTCATGGAACCTTCTCCATAATAGAGCACGTCTTAGGATACAAATCAAACCTATCACCCTATCAGATCACTATGCAACAGAGGTCAAAATTAATTGCAAGAAGAAGCAATGGAGAAAAACTAACACCTAAAGATTAAACAACACGCTGCTTTGATCCAACAACAGCTGGATCAAAGAGCAAATTAAGGAAGAAATAAAAAGATTCCTTGAGACAAACAATAATGAAGAGACAACTTGTCAAAATTTGAGGGACACAGCAAAAGCAGTAATTAGAGGGAAACTCATAGCAATACAGGCCTATGTCAAGAAAGAGGAAAATGACAAAATCAACAGTTTAAAGAATCATCTCAAGGAATTAGAACAACAGCAGCAAAGAAATCCAACCACAAACAGAAGGCAAGAAATAGTAAAAACCAGAGCAGAAATAAACAACATAGAAACTAAGAAAATAATACAAAAAAATTAATGAGACCAAGAGTTGGTTTTTCGAAAAAATAAACAAGATAGACAAACCACTGGCAAAACTCACCAAAAAAAAATGAGGGAAAACATCCAAATCAGTAGGATCACAAATGAAAGGGGGAGAGATTACAACAGAACCCCAAGAAATACAACATATCATGAGATCATATTATGAACAACTATACTAAGTTAGGCTAGAGAACCCAGTAAAAATCGACAGATTCCTGGAAAAATATCATCTTCTGAGACTGGAAGAGGAAGACCTAGAAAGCCTAAACAGACCAATCACTTCAGAGGAAATTGACGATGTAATTAAAAAAACTCCCTAAGAACAAAAGTCCAGGCCCAGTTGGATTTACAGGTGAATTCTACCAAACATTCCAAGAAGACTTACTGCCACTTTCCACAGGCTCTTCCAAACCATCGGGAAAAAAAAACAGGAATTCTCCCTCAACTCCTTCTATGAGGCTAATATCACACTCATTCCCAAAGATGGCAAAGATACCACCAAGAAAAAAAACTACAGACCAATCTCACTAATGAACATAGATGCAAAGATACTCAACAAAATCTTAGCAAACCGAATCCAGCACTTCATCAAAAGATCATACACCTTGACCAAGTGAGTTTTATCCCAGGAATGCAAGGTTGGTTCAATATATGCAAATCAATCAACATCATACATCACATCAACAACAAGAAAGACAAAAACCACATGATCATATCAATCGATGCAGAGAAGGCACTTGACAAAATCCAACACCTCTTCATGTTGAAGACACTCAGCAGAATAGGGTTAGAAGGAACCTTCCTCAAGATAGTTAAAGCAATCTATAAAAAGCCCACAGCCAACATTATCCTTAATGGCAAAAAACTAGAAGCATTTCCCCTAAAGTCAGGAACTAGGCAAGGTTGTCCACTCTCTCCACTCTTATTCAATATAATCTTAGAAGTCCTTGCAATAGCACTCAGACAAGAGAAGGGAATCAAAGGAATCCAAATTGGGAAAGTGGAACTCAAACTATCTCTTTTTGCAGACGATATGATGATATACATTGAAAACCCTAAAGAGTCCACAGTAAAACTCCTAGAAACAATTAACCATTACAGCAAAGTGGCTGGTTACAAAGTCAATACACAAAGACAGTAGCGTTTCTCTATACAAATAACGAAGCTGAGGAGAGAGAGATTAAAAATACAATTCCATTTAAAATAGTTTCAAAAAAAATATCAAGTACCTAGGAATCAACCTTACCAGGGAAGTGAAGGACCTATACCAGGGAAATTTCAAAACACTTCAGAAAAAAATTGAAGAGGATCTAAGGAAATGGAAGAACATCCCATGCTCATGGGTAGGTAGAATCAACATAATCAAAATGACTATCCTACCCAAACTTCTATATAAATTCAATGCAATCCCCATCCAAATTCAGGCATCATTCTTTCAAGACTTAGAACAATCCATCATAAAATTCATCTGGAACCACAAAAGACCCAGGATAGCCAAACAGATACTGAAAAACAAGAAGTTGGGTGGCATCTCTTTACCTAACTTGAAGCAATACTATAAAGCCATAGTGATCAAAACAGCATGGTACTAGAACAAAAACAGAGCCTCAGACCAGTGGGTTAGAACAAAATTTCTAGACATAAATCCCCAGACATACAGTCAACTAATATTTGACAATAGAGCCAAGAACTTGAAATGGAACAAAGAAAATTTCTTCATCAAATGGTGTTGGTACAATTGAAAAACCGTCTGTAAGAAACTGAAAATTGACCCATACCTCACTCCTTATACAAAAGTCAACTCAAAATGGATTAAAGACCTTGAAATTAGATCAGAATCTATAAATTTTATTGAGGAAAAATAGGCAGAACACTCGAAGACCTATATATTAAAACTCTTTGAGGACAGAACACCAATGACAAGGATTTTAGCATCAAACATAAACCAATGGGATTATATCAAAGTAGGAAGCTTCTGCATGGCAAAGGAAACCCAACTTAAAACAAGAAGACAGCTAAATGAATGGGAAAAAATTTTCACACTCAACACATCAAATAAAGGGCTGATAACCAGAATATACAAAGCACTCAGAAAGCTGAGTCCCCCAAAACCAAATAAAGCCATAGAAAAATGGGGAGATGAAATGAATAGACACTTTTCCGAGGAAGACCGAAAGATGGCCAACAAACACATGAAAACATGCTCACCTTCACTCATCATTAGGGAAATCCAAATCAAGACAACAATGAGGTACCACCTTACACCAGTGAGGATGGCTCACATAAAAAATAATGGGAACAATTTGTGTCGGCGGGGATGCGGTATGAAAGGCACTCTCAAACACTGCTGGTGGGAATGCCCCCTAGTCCAACCCCTATGGAGAACAGTCTGGAGAGTTATCAAGGAACTCAGAATTGAGCTCCCATTTGACCCAGCAATCGCTCTTCTAGGTATCTACCCCCAAGTCAAAAGGACATTCATCCCAAAGTATGGGTGCACCCCACTATTTATCGCAGCACTCATATGATAGCCAAGTCTTGGAACCAACCTCGATGTCCAACAACAGATGAGTGGATCATTAAGATGAGGTATCTATACACAACAGAATACTACATGGCAGTCAGAAATGATACAATCACAAACTTTGCAGAAATGTGGATGGACCTAAAACATATTATGTTAAACGAAGCAAGCCAGAAGACAAAAGATAAACACAGAATGATAGCACTATTCTGAAGTACCTAGAATATGCACCAGATATATAACCAATACCCCGCGATTAAATAACAGGGTGAAACAGGATAGAAACCTCAAACATTGTAATAATCACCATATACTGGGGAGTAGAGCCCAAAACAAAGGGGAGAGAAACAACACAAAGCCCAACTACACATTATATCATAAAGAAACCAGCAACAACAGAAACAACAGCGTAGAGAGAACAGGTATGTAATTACTGTTTTTACTACAAAGGTCCATAATAATTTACTAGGGATCTTATACAGCATTACAGGTAAAGATTATGACGGGAAATTATCGAGTCCAAAGGAAACACTTCAAAACATTATATTTGAATGCCTTAACCTTATCACATTTAAAATAACCTCTCAGTTTCTCTGTTTATAGGGGTTCCTGGATACAAAGTGTGAACATCCTATGGTGATACCTCGGTGCTCAGTAACACTAGTCACCATACTCTGCTTGAATCATGAAAATGGCCGGATAAAACTCTTTAACATACCCTTTATCTCTAGATTATGCCTTTTTTTAGGACCTAAAGCACATGACCAGCCAGATCATCGAAGCAACAATCAAGACCTACAGAACATGTACGTGTAAAATAAGCTCTTATCTACTAGGGATAAGAAGTCATACTTGTTTACAACACAGGGACATCTCCCACCCTGAATGTATGTCATGTGGAAACAACTTAGGCTCCAAGGAACTAGACACCGACCGTCCAGCTTTGACTCCTGGATCCCAGACATAGAAACAACAGAGTTCTCCACAAGCTCCAGGAGCCAACCCCCCTCCAAGGCATTCACAATGCTGCTCTGAGGCCAACATGCGCCAGTTCTAAATTGATAACCTGACAATGAGGAAATGGGAACAACTTGATCTAAGAGCAAGTTGTCCTTGAGGACAGCTAACGATAAGACAAAATCAGAAAACATGTCATCCTTTGATCTGTGCAAAACCCAAGATCGCTACATACAGATGACTGATTGTTACAACCAGGACTGGACAGTAGGCATCCAGGGACCAACAACAACAACAACAGCAACAAAAAGCTCTAGTCTAGCTTTTGGTCTACGATTTGTTCAACAAACAAGATCTCCAATTTCAGAGGTCTGACTGAGACAACCGCAACTGAATGGGTCTTCTGGAAACATAACGAAAGACCTTATCCAGGTTCCATCCTAGGAGCAACATAATGACCAAGACCACCAACTACAGAAGATGGATTAAAACAACACTGAAAAAGCATAACTGCTAGAACCACAAAGAAAGACTTCATCATAAGCTCCACTCCTTGAGCTGCACAGTCGCCAAGATATCTAAATACAGAGGTCTGATGTTACCATCCAAAATGAAGCAGAAATCTTCCATACACCATGAAAGCACCAAGGGGAGAGTAAATGATCATGCAAGGAGTCTATAGTTAAGCCCATGACAATATACTTCAGGAGTGGAGAAACCCTGTATCTCCTAGACCAAGGGAATTCCCTCTACAATATCCCCAATAGTTACTGTGCCTATGCAGGGGGGAAAAGAAAAGGGGGAAAAAAGCACAAAACAATCATTTTTCCACATATTTATTTATCGATTGATCGATTTTTTTGATGTCTTTATTTTGGTGTGGAGATTGAAGTTGATGTCTCCAATATTATTTTATTTTATTTTATCTTTATCTTTCTTTTTGCACTCCAGCATGATTTGATTTCAGAACCGAGACTATTGAGTGGTGCTTGTCTTTATTGCTGTAGTGCTCACTGGATATTTAATTTTATATTTCTTTCTGTATTGTTGTGGTGTTTCAATTACCTTTTTTACATCCTCTCTCAAACTGAGGTTGAAAGCCTCTAGAAGGACTCTGCCCATTTTCAGCGTATTTGATTTCTTTTTTTTTCTTTTCTTACTTTGTACCCTAATCTATTGCTTTTCTTTCCTTCAAACAAAACCACATAATTTGATTTATCTAGCTCTGCCTCTTAAATAGAGGGTGAAATAAGGGAGGGTACCAGGACAAAACAGATATGTGATCACTAATATTAAGCTAGACAAAGAGGGGACCACCTACTCTAGCAGCCTGGGGGGGGGTGATAGTGGGGGATATGGGTTGCAGAAAGGGAACTGGGATGGGGAAGGACATATTTAGTGATGGATATTCCCAGATTCTATGTTAATATGTACCTAAAATACTACTGTGAAAGATATGTAAGCCATTATGATAAAAATTGTGTTTTAATCAGAAATGTTATTTGACTTACATGTATTATTATATTATATTAATTATATTATATGTTATGTTACTATATTATGTTATGCTAGTTCACCTAAATATGTTAATCAATTTTGTCTCTTGAATAAATTCTTACAATAAAAAAAATAGAAATTTCTATGTTCATAGAAATGCTATTTACAATAGCCAAAATCTGGAAACAACCCAGATGCCCAACAACAGATGAGTGGCTACAAAAACTGTGGTACATCTACAAAATGGAATGCTATGCAGCTGTTTGAAAAAAAAAAAGTCAGGAAATTTGCCTTTACATAGGTGGATATGGAGACTTTTATGCTGAGTGAAATAAGAGGGAGAGAGATAAACACAGAATAGTCTCACTCATCAGTGGGATTTAAGAGAAATAAAAGACAGTATAGTAATAATACCTAGAAACAATAGAGATGAGGGCCTGTAGGACCAGCCCATGATTTGAAGCTCACCATAAAAAGGGTGGTGGCAATGATAGAAATCCCTAGCGCCCAAATTTTGTCCCCCAAGCCAGGAGCGATTTCTGAGTGCATAGCCAGAGTAACCCCTGAGTGTCACCAGGTGTGGCCCAAAAAAACCTAAAAGAAGAAGAAAAGACAGAACTAAATATCCAAACCGTAGAATCCACAAAACTGAAATTATGAGACCCAAATTTTAACAACCAAACTTAAGAAGATGATTGTTATGATGGCAAACTGGGGTAGGTGGAGATGTATAATGGACTTTGGGAATATTATTAGAGGGAGGTTGACACTGATGGTTAGTAAGTATGTTTGTCTAAACTTAACAATGAATACCTTTGTAAACCACAATTATTTAAATGAAATATTTACAGGCCGGCAAGGTGGCGCTAGACGTAAGGTGTCTGCCTTGCAAGCGCTAGACAAGGAAGGACTGCGGTTCAATCCCCCCACGTCCCATATGGTCCCCCCAAGCCAGGGGCAATTTCTGAGCACTTAGCCGGGAGTAACCCCTGAGCATCAAATGGGTGTGGCCCCAAAACCAAAAAATATATATATTTAATGAAAAATAAATTTAAGTGTTTATTGTAAAGTAAGTAGACATATTGTCCCTCCCTAAATATACAGGCCTCTCCTTTTTACTCATATCTAATGTCATTTATCTGATCCCATGCTGCCAGATCCCGTGTATGGTGTCCTGACCTTATTCTTCACCATTTTACTGACTCCAGTATACAATGACCTGGTCTTGTCCCTACTCTATTTTCAGCTGATGTTTTGTTCTTAGTCTGAAATTGTGTTGCTAATCCTCTCTTAGGATGTATGCTAGGGGTTCCTGTCATCACATTCCCAGATTTTCCTTAGGTCTTTGACTACCACCACATGAGAATGGGGTGACTCTGGTGTCTATCACTAGATCTCCCTCAAACTGTTTTCCTATAATTCCATGCTGTCCTTACTTTCCTAGTGTCTGGCCACAGCTATAGCCACACGCTTGTGGGTGAGACCCCATGTCACGGTTTGTGTAGTTAAGCCCTGCCTGAACCTGCCATCTGTTCAGGCATGTGAGCTCTACTGATCCTGAAGTCTGCATGGTATATACAAAGAAAGAGAAAAAAGTATAACAGTTTTAAATCATGCTACTGCAACAAAAATGGTTTTTAATTTTCCATTCATAGCTGCAGGGATAGTATAGCACTTGCCTTTCAAGAGGCTGACCGGAGTTCAATCCCTGCACTGCATAAGGTCCCCTGCCCAACACCTCTAGTGGTCCTGAGTACCAAACCAGGAGTAACCTGAGTATCACCGTTGTGGCCCCAAAACAAAACGAAAAAAATTCTCTCTGCAGATAGAATCTAGTGCAAATTAGATTCATCAGGATTTGCTCCGTTCTTTGTCTTCCTTTCCAAGCTGATATCTCCCTCTCTCATTTTCCTCCAATCTCCTCCTTCTGCTCCTTTAAATTTGCTTATGAATGATGTTCACTTTCTGGCCTTCATACCAACAAGCATGAAAGCTGAGATGCCTTGCATTCATAGTCAATTATCAGAAGATCTCTTCTGACTCATAGAAACTTTCTAGTTTTCAAAAGAGGATTTTAAAACACTGAATTTGATGTTTCAGGCTGGTCTGCTCTTACAACTATCTACCAATGATTGCATAATCAGTGCCTGACATCTCCTTGGGACTTTGATGCTTTTGGTTTCTCTGGACTAGAATCAAATGAGTAGAATTTTTTTTATATGTATTTGGTGAATGAAGTTAATACCAAGCTTCCTTTATCAAAGTATGACTCTACATTGCTGCTTTGTCCAAATAACATAGTTTTGCAAGGATGAGTGTACTTAATGGGACCAAATATTTAAAATTGGGTGTCATGATTGATTCAACATATATATACTGAACATCTCATTGTGTGTGACTTATGACAGACACTAGCAAAACAGCAATGAACAATGAACAAAGCAGGACAACAATTCCTACCTATGGCACTTACGTATAAGCTGTCAGATTATTGTAGTGACAAACACAGAAGGAATGGGGAGTGGGATACTAGATAGGAAGACTTTGTCAATGGAAAAAACAAAGATGATCTGGAAGAAAAAATGGCCCAATTTGATAAGACATAAGCATATAGATAGGGGAAATACCAGCAGAGTTGCTTAGAGAACGTGAAGGTGACCATCTGTCACATGGTCTAATCTCTTTAGCATTGGGTGTATTCCATATGATCCTGGGGGTTCATCCAAGACAATGACATTATTGTGTTGAATCTGAAAGATTCATAGTAAGAATTGTTGGGGGTTTGTATATTCGGTTTATCAACTGCTAGCAAAGTAGTCCAAAACTCATGGGATTGAAACCATAGGCATTTTATTAAGTTGCAAGATTTGATGCACCATGAGTTTGATAAGGATAATATGTAATATGTGATATTGATGGAGGACACTGTGTCATTTAACAGATGGATATGTTGGTCTGTTTGTGAGAAAGAAGCTAAGGAAAATTGAAGCAGGGCAGAGTATACTGAGAATGTAGGCCTCTGCCAAGTGCTCAGTAGTCCAGAAATCTATCTATGCTTGGGTACAGTGTGATATGTAATACATGCACAGAATCCCACATGTATGCATACTCATAGCTATATTATGTGGCACACAATTCTCAAGTAATCTGAGACTCCACCACAAGATGTATTTTGGAAGAATCCCAGAGAATGAGTACGAGTAGCCTTCTTGATTGCACTGTCTTTTACTGGCAGACCTTCAGATCTCACTTTTGAAGGACCTGTGCTATTACCTGTAATCTCTTAGGGTGTAATAGCATCTTAGGGAGCTGTTGACCAAAGCAATACCCCTCCACCTTTGGTTTGGTACTTGTCTAAATGTTGGTTGACCCTCCAATTCAATGGCTATTTTTCTGACCATGCCTTTCAAGGCAGAATGATATTCTGGTATTCTTCAAAAAGTGAATGACCATGGGGCCAGAGGGATAGCATGGAGGTAAGGCGTTTGCTTTTCATGCAGAAGGTCATCAGTTCGAATCTGGCTTCCTATATGGTCCCCCGTGCCTGCCAGGAGCAATTTCTGAGCATGGAGCCAGGAGTGTCCCATGAGAAGAAAGAAAGAAAGAAAGAAAGAAAGAAAGAAAGAAAGAAAGAAAGAAAGAAAGAAAGAAAGAAAGAAAGAAAGAAAGAAAGAAAGAAAGAAAGAAAGAAAGAAAGAAAGAAAGAAAGAAAGAAAGAAAGAAAGAAAGAAAGAAAGAAAGAAAGAAAGAAAGAAAGAAAGAAAGAAAGAAAGAAAGAAAGAAAGAAAGAAAGAAAGAAAGAAAGAAAGAAAGAAAGAAAGAAAGAAAGAAAGAAAGAAAAAGAACAAAAAGTAAATGACCAGAATTTAGAGAAAAGGTTTTAGTTTTTCTCCATTCAGGATAATATTTGCCATTGGCTTGTGGTAGATGGCTTCATCTAGATTAAGAAAGGTTCCTTTCATTCCCATCTTGCTGAGAGTTTTTATCAAGAATGGGTGTTGGACTTTATCAAATGTTTTCTCTGTGTCTATTGGTATGATCATGTGATTTTTATTTTTCTTGTTGATGTTTTGTATTATGTTGATAGATTTATGGATGTTAAACCATCCTTGCATTCCTGGGATAAAACCTACTTGGTCGTAGTGTATGATCTTCTTGAGATGCATTGGATCCTATTTGCCAGGATTTTGTTGAAGATCTTTGCATCTGCATTCATCAGGAATATTGGCCTTAATTTTTTGGGGGGCAGCATCTCTGTCTGGTTTTGGTATCAAGGTGATGTTGGCTTCATAAAAGCTGTTTGGGAGTGTTCCCGTTTTTTCAATTTCATGAAAGAGCCTGGCTAGGATTGGTAGTAGCTCCTCTTGAAAGGTTTGAAAGAATTCATTAGTAAATCTATTTGGTCCTGGGCTTTTCTTTTCAGGCAGACGTTTGATTACAGTTTCAATTTCCTCCATAGTGATGGGGGTGTTTAGATATGTTACATCCTCCTTACTTAACTGTGGAAGGTTATAAGTGTCCAAGAATTTTTCCATTTCTTCTAGGTTCTCATGTTTAGTAGCATAAAGTTTCTCTAAGTATTCTCTGATTACCCTTTGAATCTCTGCAATATCTGTAGTGATCTCCCACTTTTCATTTCTAATACAGGTTGTCAGGTTTCTCTTTCTTTGTGAGTTTTGCCAATGGTCTATCAATCTTGTTTATTTTTTTCAAAGAACCAACTTCTGCTTTCATTGATCTTTCGGATTGTTTTTTGGGTTTCCACTTCATTGAGTTCTGCTTTCAGCTTTGTTATTTTCTTCTGTCTCCCTATTTTTAGTTCTTTTTGTTGATCATTTTCTAATTTTATGAGCTGCGTCATTAAGTTATTCAGGTATACCCCTTCTTCCTTCCTGATGTGTGCTTGCAAGGCTATAAATTTTCCTTTCAGGACTGCTTTTGCTGTGTTCCATGGATTCTGGCAGTTTGTGTCTTTATTATCATTTGTTTCCAGGAAAGTTTTGATTTCTTTTTTTATTTCATCCTGGACCCATTGGTTGTTCAGTAGCAGGCTGTTTAATTTCCAATTGTTAAAGTTTTTCTTCTGTGTCCCTTTGTAGTTCACATCTTGAATTTAAGAGCCTTCTGCTCAGCAAAGGTAGCTTGCAAGATTCTATCCTCTTGATTTTATGAAGGTATGTTTTATGTGTCAGCATGTGGTCTATCCTGGAGAATGACTCATGTACATTGGAGAAGAATGTGTATCCAGGTTTTTTGGGGTGGAGTGTCCTATATATATATCTACTAGTCCTCTTTCTTCCATTTCTCTTTTTAGGGCTATTATGTTTTTGTTGGGTTTCAGTCTGGTTGATCTATCAAGTGTTGACAGGGTCGTGTTGAGGTCTCCCACAATTATTTTGTTATTATTGATATCTTCTTTCAGATTTGTCAATAATTGTATTATATAGTTTGTTGGTCTCTCATTGGGTGCATATATGTTTAATAGTCTGATTTCTTCTTGTTGCACATATCCCTTGATTAGTACAAAGTGTCCATCTTTGTCCCTTACCACTTTTCTGAGTATAAAGTTGGTGTCTTCAGATATTAATATGGCTACCCCAGCTTTGATTTTGAGTTTATGTTTGTTCTGTTTATTCAGGTGTGTTTCTTGTAGGCAGCAGAATATTGGATTCATCTTTTTGACCCATTTTGCCACTCTGTGTCTTTTAATTGGTGAATTTAGTTCATTGACATTGAGGGAGATGATTGTCATAGGATTTAATGTCATCTTTGTAGATAAGTTTGCTGTGTTTGTTGGTCTCTCTTGTCTTAAAGTAGACCTTTCAGTTTTTCCTTTAAGGCTTTAAGGCTGTTTTTTTTTTATCTGTGAAGTTTAAGGCTTCAAGAATTTCACCACAAAGAATGATGAGTGCAGTTATAGAAATAACTACACTGAGAACTACCATAACCATATGAATGAATGAGGGAACTGGAAAGCCTGTCTAGAGTACAGGTGGGGGTGCAGTGGGATGGAGAAAGATTTGGGACATTTGTGGTGGGAATGTTGCACTGGTGAAGGGGGGTGTTCTTTACATGACTGAAACCTAATCACAATCATATTTGTAATCAAGATGTTTAAATAAAGATACTAATAAAAAAGTGAATGACAAAACAACAAAAAGTTTCTGTCCTAACCTTGCCAATTACTAATTGCTAATAGAGTGATTAAAGTCTCAGCAATTAAATCCCTTTCTCTGTGAAATTAATAACCATGTAAAATGAACACAAGATGAGTAAGCTGTCCTTAAGGGAAATGCACTAGAAAAAAATCTGTGGACGTTGGTTATAGATTAGATGGGCCTGTTCAGCCAGCTTCTCAGATAAGCTATCTCTGACTCTCATCACACTATAGGAATCTATCCTTCAGTTCTTCACTTCTTGGGTCTTAAACTAGGATTTGGAATTGGAAAACCCTGGCTGGATAGAGATTAGATTGGCTTCTCTGGAAGCACATGCAAGCTGGAGTTTGAGATTCAAAGTATTTATTATGAATCATCATCCATGGGGAGGGTCGTAATGAGAGGAATCAAGGTTGGAAAAAGCTATCATGCAAACTCAACAACTATGCCAGAGCAGCAGACACTCTGAAGCGCATGCTACCTTTAAAACTACTCCCATAGTGTTGACATGCTATGTCACGTGATTCTGAACTCTGGACACAGATGTCCTGGGATGCTATGGCTTTGGGCTAG
Organism: Suncus etruscus; assembly: GCF_024139225.1. Taxonomy (NCBI): domain Eukaryota; kingdom Metazoa; phylum Chordata; class Mammalia; order Eulipotyphla; family Soricidae; genus Suncus; species Suncus etruscus. Next base: position 119,304,021 of record NC_064854.1, on the reverse strand, counting down.
ACAATTCTAGGCAGCAGAAACACCAGGAAGATGTTCCATGCATCATGGCAACCCTTACTGTGCAGATAAACCATAGAGAAAACTCCATCCAGAAACAACAATATATTATTACAAAAAGAGAGAGACAGACAGAGAAAAAGAGAAAGTGTGTGTGTGTGTGTGTGTGTGTGTGTGTGTGTGTGTGTGTGTGTTTGTGTGAACCAGGACAGCTCCATGGACTCACTCTTCTCAAACAGATGTAAACCAAGTATGAAAGATCATAGGGACATTGGCCCACACAGCAAAATGCTAGTCATCATGGGAGGAAAAGGTGGACCAAGTCCCTGCCCCACTGAAGCCATTCTTCCTGCTTCATCACCCAGAATCATTGTTTCCCAAGCGCCCTGCCTGATCACCCAGGCCACCAATCTGATCAAACTTCAAGTATGCCAATTTGGGAGCTAATGTTAACAGAGCTTTTTGTAGATAGTGCCAACACCCTCTCCCTGTATCTTCCTTCTTCCAGAAGCCTGGCAGCTGAGATCATGCTCCTAAAGGCCTCAATATCAAGTAACAGTGCTTTGAATTTCTGGACAACTTTATTTACTTGATACTGTCATCCCTATAGAAACACACCAGTTTAACAGAATGGACAGCTAACAAGACCTTACTAAACCTTGACTTCATCAGAGATATAATTTTCACAAATGTGCTTGCTACTGTACTTTTCTTTTCTTTCTTCTTTTTTTCTTCCTCTCTCTTTTATTCCTTTTTAAAACTTTATTCTCTGCTTTTTTATTTTGCTTTTATTATTTTTTCAATGACTTTGCTTTCACTTCTCAGGAAGAAATGTTTATGGTAAACTATGTGATACATTTTCTTTAAATAAAGTAAAAAATAGAAAGTGAAAAAAGAGTAAGGGACCTATTATCAAAGTAAAATACAATCTACTGAATGGGCAAGTATATTTTAATATCATATGTCTGACAAGAAATTAATATCTAAGATGTATATAGGATTTAAAGAATTTAACTATTACAATTAAAGCTCATCAAAAATGCATAGTTGTGATGAATAAACACTTTTCCAAAGAACAGATTCAAATGACCAAAAGGCACATGAAAAATATTTATTAACACTTATTATATAAAAATGCAAATCCAAGCCAAAATGAGCTATCGCCTCATGCCTGCAAAAAGTGGATTATATCACAAACGAGAGGTAAGGTAAGGTGACAATCTGAAGAAAAAGGAACCCGTAAAAATTATTATGGAAATTGGTATAGCCTTTGTGGAAAATAGAATGAAGTCCCCCCACAAAATTAAAAAACCTTACCTATCACATAATACTGTTTCTAGGAATTTGGAGAATTTAAAAAATTAATTAAAAATATGCACCCCTGGGGCCAGAGCAATAGCACAGCAGTAAGGCTTTTGCCTTGCACGTGGCTGACACAGGACAGACCAGGTTCAATTCTCTTCATCACATACGGTCCCCCCAGCTTGCCAGGAGTAATTTCTGAGCCCAGAGCCAGGAGTATCTCTGAACGCCACCAATGTGGCCCAAAAACAAACAACCAAATGCACCCCTATATTCATTGCTACACTCTTTATAACAGACCAGATATGAAAATAGTTTAAGAAATACACATGGGTAGATAAAGACATGGAGTATATGCACGTCAGCTATACAAAACATTAAAAATATGAAATCTTGCCACGTGTAACAATATGGATGGACCTTGATGGTATTATGCCAAGTGAAATGATTTAGGAAAAATATACATACCAAATGTTTCAATTGTGGAATATAAAGAAAGCAAATAGGGGCCGGGCGGTGGCGCTGGAGGTAAGGTGCCTGCCTTGCCTGCGCTAGCCTAGGACGGACCACAGTTCGATCCCCCGGCGTCCCATATGGTCCCCCAAGAAGCCAGGAGCAACTTCTGAGCGCATAGCCAGGAGTAACCCCTGAGCGTCACAGGGTGTGGCCCAAAAACCAAAAAAAAAAAAAAAAAAAAAAGAAAGCAAATAAACAGAAAAGGCAAAAAAAAAAAAAAAACCCAAAAAAACTCGTTTGGAATCTGACAACAAAACTGAGGTTGCCAGATTCCAGAGTGGTGATAGTAGGAGTAGAAGCAATGGGTCGGGGAGGAGTTCCAAAGGACTGTGGTTCAGGGAGATGTGCACTTGGGTGGAAGATGTGGTGTAGTAACATCCATTTGGAGAAGTGTGTTCTATACACCTAAAACATATCCAGTCTTGTAAATCACCATAACTTTATTTGAAAAGTCTCTAAGGTATAATGCAGCTACAATCTGTATTAAATTCTATATTGAAGCTATGTTAGCACTTAAGCAGTTTAACCGTGAGAGTGGTGAAAGGAACTAGGTGTACAGATTTTTCCATGCGGATGCTATATAAAATTTGTGGTCCTGTTGGATTTACATGCATTTTCACTAAGTAAGAGAGAGGAATGTAGATTCCCTGGTAATTTTCCAAATTAATACATATTGGACACTCTTATTTATCTCTAAAGCTACACTGAATCTCTAATGTAGAGTTCCATAGGCAACTCTAGTCTGAAAGTAGATTCAACAAGAACAATTATGGCTCATCCCTTCTTTTGTTATCCTTCTGCTCATCCCTAGCATCATTGGGACCTCCTTTACACTTTGAACAAAACCTCAGTATCAAAAGGAGACACACTGTAAAATGCAACTTCATACATTCTTCACATGTAACTTTACAGTGTTAGTGAAATTTGAAGTTGGTCAGTTGCTTACCTTCTCTATTCCTCAAAAGATATCCAGGTCTCCTGAGAATGGTGACCATCAAATGGCATAGTCAAGGGCATAACCTAAGATACACTATTCTTTGAGACTAAAAAGGATGCTTTCTAGAGATCTACAGTGATATATTTGGTCCTACAACAATGCTTATTGGACAACATTTGGGTGGGTTCATTTTGTCCCCTAATTTATATTTTCCTCCTTGCTCTCCCTGTAATTTTTTCATTTGTCATGTTCAATGATCAGTTATAGGGTGAACTTGGCTGGATCTGGTTCTTTTGTGTTTCCCTTAGAACAGAACATTTTCACAGTGAACTGGGAAAACCAGATACTTCTTCTAGCACAGAAGGCAAAGCCCAGATTAGGTGATCATGCTGCTCAAACAGCCCCTCTTGGAAATTCCACTGAACTAACCTGGAAAACAAGGGAAGTTGGTATAACCAGAAGAGAAAAAAAAAATCTCATCAGCTGGAGGTAGATATCAAATATTTGAGATATTTTATTTATTTTTCCTTCAGTTTCTTATTCTTCATATATAATGCTATTTGATCTATGGTTGCACATATTTAAAATAGAGACAGGCAGATAAATCATAAATAATAGCTATTAAAAACAGTCACCGGGCCCGGAGAGATAACACAACGGCGTTTGCCTTGCAAGCAGCCGTTCCAGGACCAAAGGTGATTGGTTCAAATCTCGGTATCCCATATGGTCCCCCGTGCCTGCTAGGAGCTACTTCTGAGCAGACAGCCAGGAGTAACCCCTGAGCAACGCCAGGTGTGGCCAAAAATAAAAAACAAACAAACAAACAAAAAACAGTCACCAAGAAAAAAGTTTTCTTAATACAAATGCAATTTTTCTTAACTCTGGACTATTTTTTTAAAGATCTTTATTGAGGATTTTCTCTAGCATACAAACATCCCAGCTCTGTGATTAATCTCAGAGAGACACCTCTGCTGAGTCATCCCTAACAGTCCCAGTTTCAAGCTGAGATCTTGAGCCTTCTCAAGATGGGGGTAGGTTAAGTCCCTGCCTTGTCAGAATGAGCAGAGCCCCACCCACACCCAATTTCTTCTGGCATGCAAATAGCCCAGTTCCAAGACTAATCTCACTAATCTCAGAGAGATGCCAAGCAACAGCAACTGCATCATCCCAATTTTACATCTCCTGGCATACACAGCCACATATGTTACCGCATGACATTTCCACATTTCACAGTACAGAAAGCTCAGTAGGAACACAGCAAAGTAGATATGAAAGTTATGTAGTAAGTAAGCTCACTGACTGAAAGCAACAACACAAAAGACTCAGCAATCAACTAACACCTCAGTAAATACTCAGAAAATGAATTTAGTAATACTATAGTGACATTTTTGTAGCAAGCATTGTAAAATAACTTTTGGGGGGCTTGGGTGATGAGAGGATCCAGGTTCGATCTCCAGAAATCCATAGGGTGCCCAAAATAACTACAAGAGTAATTACTGAGCTAGGAGTAAGCCCTGAGCATCGCCAGATATGAACTGAAAAAACAAACACACAACCCCCAACCCCAGATTTTGCAACCATGAGACAACCAACAGTCTCCTGGGATTACAGAACTATTTTTTGAAAATCTAGCCTGGCAAATTCTGAATAAAAGTAGGAATGTTCAAATTGATTTTTTTCTACATTTTAATTTTCAACTCCTTTTTCTTCTTTTGTCTTTTTTCCCCTCTATTCTCACATGTGAGGGACCTGTATTTATTCATATCATTACATTTAGAAGGAAAACCCTCAGTAGAGTGTCCCTGATGTTGTTTCCACTGATGTGGAAGAAAGCTTCAAGCTTCCCTCTCGTCTTGTAAAAGAGACCCACTGAGCCTGGCTGATGCAACCTAAATTTTTCAGGGTTTTTACAAGATCTCGACGAAATTTTTCACCCACAAAAACATAAAGAACAGGATTCAGGCAACTGTGGACAAAGGCAATGCTTTGGGTGACCTGAAGGCAGATATCAATTCTGGTGGAAATATCACAGTTGGAAAGGAATTTGTTGTAGGCATCAATGGTCTGTACCAAAAGAACACAGTTGTAAGGGAAATTAGACAAGATGAAGACAGTAAGGACAGTGATGGTCACCTTGAGAGCCTTATGCTTGGATGAATTCTTGGCTTGTATGAGAGTATGTATTGTAAGCATATAGCAGCAAGCCATGACCACAAAAGGAAGGAAAAACCCTAGGATGACCTTCAGGGTCAAAAAAGAAGGCTTCAGTTTAGAACTATTGTCTCCAGGATAAATCATGGTGCAGATGGTCATGTTAGCCTTCTCCTTGATTTGACTGTACAGGATCTCAGGAATGCAGAGTACAGTTGCTAATACCCAGACAGCCAAACAAACTACCTTGCTATACAGTAGTCTTTTCTGCCTCCAACTCTGTGCTTTCATAGCCCGAGCAATGGCAATGTATCTGTCCACACTGATGCACATGATCAACAGGACACAGCTGTAGAAATTCATCTTGTACATGCTATTGACCACTTTGCAAGCAAAGGTCTTAAACTTCCACCCTTCAACAGCAGCAGTGGCCCAGAAAGGTAGAGTGACAAGAAAGAGCAGGTCAGCAATGGCCAAATTCAAAAGAAACATGTCCGTCATAGTCTTCAATCTTGTGCAGTAACAATAGACCAGGATGACAAGACTGTTGCCCAAGATGCCCACGAAGAACACAAGTGAGTACAAGGGTGGGAGGAAGTAGCTTGCAAATTTCCTGACATTGTCTTTGCTGCAAAAATAGTCATTGCCATTGTAATTCAGGTAATCTTCCTCAGGATATGCATCCGTGGAATAATAATCATTAAATCCATCGGGTATATAGCTCTACAAGGAGACAAAAAAATAGCATTAGGTCAAGTAATTACCTTTTGGAAGTCCTGTGTGATGGTAGAAGCATGGAACACTTGCCCCTTCCAATCCCAAAACTCTATAATATGACAAAATCAATCAGTTATGTAGAATGGATGAATTCATAGAGCATCTTCATACAATAAGACAGCAATATTTGTTCAACAAATATATTTAATGAGTTCCTTCAATATGTTACATACTGTGTAAAAGCTAAAAAATAGAGTATATGAGTATGTCAAATATGGTTCCTGCTCTCGTAGGCTTACCTACTTAAGTATAAATTCAGGTATATGGGCAATTAAAATATGCATAGAAGGCTTTGATGGAACAGGAAAAAAATGCTTGGGGACCATTGGTAGTCACAGGGCCTTTAACCAACTAAGAGCATTTAACCAACTAAGAATAATTCTAATTGTCCTTTCCCTTCTCTATTTGGTCTTTCCATGAAGGTCCTTGGAGCTTCTTCCACTTTCCTATGTCTAAACTTTGAGTCTTCTGAAAACTATGGAATCTTTGCTCCAGAAGCAACAAGTCAGATACACATACACATTCTCAATCACATATGTACATATATATATTTGTGCATGTGCAGATACACATGAATTCTTACATATGTGAAGCCTCATCCCCCACCCTTTCTCCCTAGCTAACCTGACCTTACCTGCAAGACCCTGCCCATTCCTGGGAGGGGTCTTGGAAAAGGTAGATAAGGCCTTTGACGCAGGGGATTCGGGCTTTTTGGGTCTCTGCCCTTTTGGTCTTTGGCCAGCATGGAGGTGAAGGGGAAGATGGCTGAAAGGAATTAAGATGCAGGGTAGCTAAGAATGGCTGAATGCTTGAAAGGTTATGATATAGGCCACACACATGTGGTAAATAGGGCATGAATAAAGTTGATGCTTCCTGATGCCTGTCTCTGGATGAGTCTGATTCCGCTGTTCACCTAAACCTGGGACTGGCCAGCTGAATGGGGGTTGCGGAGCCACGTGACCTGGGATGGCAGAGAAAGATCCCTCCATCCTTCGCCATCCAGCACCATCGCTAATTATTTAATTCTACACATATGTATAGACACAGCACTAGGACCAGTTCTATGATTTTCTGAGAACCTTTGTTCAAAGCCCATGTTAACATTTTAAGATAGTAGAGCATTAAATCAAGCAGAAAGAAGCCCGAGACCCATTATATATCAATGAAACAGAAACTTGTAGGCACATACACTTACATATGCACGCAATTATTACATTCAGTTACTTGCCCTGAATGGCCACATTCATTCGCACATATATATGTCTACACAAATGCCTACATCATCTATGCTCACAGGTATTTGATGAGAACCCCTTAGAACAGGCAGAAAACTTAGCTAAAATGCAGGGCCTTGCTACAGGCACAGAACTTTGCTAAAAGCAGGCAGCATTGAGAATTGAATGTAAACATTTAAGATTCAAGGGCAACAAACACAGAGCTATCATAAAAGCAGGCAGCCTTGAGAATTAAAAGTAAACATTTAAGATTCAAGGCTTAAGGGGCGCCAAACAGAGAGCCATGATCAAAGCAGGTAGCCTCGAGAATTAAATGTAAACATTTAAGGTCCCCTTATCTGTACATTCCACCTGCTGGAGATATGTTCCATTATCAATACATCCCTGGCCTAATGGAGACAGATCTCATTGTCTGCACATTCCATCTCACCTGCCAATGGGTCCTGTTATTTGTCCTGTGCAATATATCTACCTCTTAGTAACATATTTATGAGCGGAACTGTGCCCACAAAAAAGCATATAAGCCGGATCTTGAGTTTCAATAAAGGGGAATTGGATTTGGATTTGGCTGGAATCCTTTTTTCACTTTTGTCTGTCTCCATGTCTGTCTTTCTCTTTGTGTTTGCGCAATCTCCCTCTAAGAAAGAATAACCACATCTTAATTGGTGTCCCTGCAGGTCGGGATACCCACAGGTATTAATATATAGTTTCCCTTCACACAGGTATATTCCCAACTCCCATGTGTACAACTACAACTCATGAGTGAATGCATGTGCGTGTGCGCGCGCGCACGCGCGCGCGCGCGCACACACACACACACACACACACACATGCATCTCCTGACAATTTCAGTAGGCTGCTTCCTCTAAAGCAAGAATCCCTGATAAAGGAAAATTAACTAAGAACTAGAGGTGAGATATGAGCCCCTAAGAGGAGGATTCCTAAGATAAAGGGGGTAATTAAGTCCCACATCTTCTAAGTTCTAAGCCTCTATTTACTTCCTTAAATACTCTTCCTTAAATACCACAAGTTCCAGGCTTCCCAAAAGTGTCCTTCAATTCCACTAGAGCCACAAATTCTATTTACTTCCTTAAATACTCTTCCTTAAATACCACAAGTTCCAGGCTTCCCAAAAGTGTCCTTCAATTCCACTAGAGCCACAAATTCTCATTCTATCTGGAAAATGAAGTTGATGTTCAACTCAGATTTATATCTGTATATATATATATATATGAACCATAAGTCAATTCAAGTGTTCAATGAGTTTCTTGTTTTAAATATTAACTCTTTAATACTAACTAATATAGATTGTTTAGATATTTAACTATTTATATTGAAATAATTACCTATATTCCGGCATATAAGACTACTGGGCATATAAGATGACCCCCTACTTTTCCTGTAAAAATATAGGGTTTGGGGGCCAGAGAGGTGGTGTGGAGCAGTAAGGTGTCTGCCTTGCCTGTGCTAGCCTAGGAAGACTGTGGTTTGAGCCCCCAGAATCCCATATGGTCCCCAAGCCAGGAGTAACCCCTGAGCATAGTCAGGAGTAACACCTGAGCATCACTGGGTGTGGCCAAAAAACAAAAAAAATAAAATAAAATATAGAAATTGGGCTATATTCACCATATAAGACTACCTCTCTTTTAACACACACCAAATGGAAATTAAAAAAACATAATATTTGATTTCAATATGGAAGTTTTAATTTAAATGCTTATGTCATGCATGTACTTAGCTAAAACTGTTAGGTGAAATGTTGTGGTTAAATAGCATGTAAGCATAGAAAAGTTTTTAATAAGTTCTTCAGAATCTTTTGAATTTTGATAACTACCATAAATGTATTTGAACATAGAACCTGTGTGTTTATGGTGATTGCATATTAAAATAGCCAGATATCTTAAGTGACTAATGATGGACATTAGATGTAAGGTGGTTATTGACTCTTAACATTTTTTTTTTGCCCTGATCATAGATATATAAGGGAGGATACCTACATTGACTTGGACTGTAACTAGGACAGTGTGAAACTGAGGAATTTACTGACTTCACCTCTAGTGTGTAACCAAGAGAAAATCCTATTGTGAAGAGAAGGTTCTGGGGACTCTTTAAGACAGGGCAGTTAATAATGCTCAGCTTTTCTCCCTGTTTCATATGTGCTAGTCCCAAAGTCCTATTCCTACTAGCTTACAACCATTTACATTCAAATTATTTCCATGCCAGCTTTGACTCTTGTCTTTGGAAGAAAAATCTTATGGTTCATATTTTCCCAAGGAAATTCTGAAAAGTATCAGATGTAGAAGACAGTTATAGTCATGGCCCCATTGGGAAGACCATCCCCTAAAAGTTAAACTTTGAGTAGACTTAGCAAAATAAAAGATTTTAGGGAAGAAGGGAGATTCTGATGAGCATAGAGATCCAATATTGAAGACCACTAAATATTTAAGAGGATGAGAAGATGATATTTTAAATAAAAATAGTTAAAACTATGCAAATGAGCAGGTATGAAATATGAATCTGCACAGTAAGTGTAAGACTGTTTTTGTCAAGACTTACAGAATATATTAATTAAATAGACTCTCATATGACAAGTATGTGGCATCTATGATGCGTCTCCGAAGAGAGGTCCTTTAATGAAGGGCCTCAAGCATCCCCAGTGTCCCAGGAGACCCAACTTTCTCTACTGCCTATGAGCTTATACATGATCACCACTGTATGACTGAGTCCCAAAATAAGAAGACTGCTTCTTGATAAAAACACAGAATATGTTTTATTGTTGTACAAGTATTAGAGGACCTAGTATAATTCAGCATAGACTTATATTTAGTTAAGTATTCTCTTCACAAATTAACAGGTGATTTGGCTCATGTACAAATACACAGCACTGAATTTGTCTACATTTTTGTAAGGACAATATTTGTTAAAAAAAAAAAAAGTAGCCTGCCTTATTGTTGTCAATGAAGTATTCAGTGAAACTAAAGAGAATCCTAGAGCAGAAATGGAGCACAATACAGTTACCTTCTTCTCACTGACTTGCCAACAGGTGGGGTGTGAAACCTGAGAGACGAGAACTTATAAGGTCTGCATAAGCTCTATTCAGCCAGAAGTCCACCTGGACTTTTGAGGAGCTCTGCTTCTCGGGCTGAGGTAAGACTACGCTTTGCAGGAAAAGAGAAATCTCATTCAGGACCCAGGTTCTTATTTCCCATCATAAAAAAAAATCACAGAGGACAAAAAATGAAGCAGATGATATTATTGTGTGATCAGAAAAAAACATGCAAAGTCATCCAAAAATGAGATGAATCATGAATTGCTTTGAGGTAGTTTTTTTAATATGTGGGCCTTTCCAAATTGCCTTTGCAATTTAGATGTTTGACCAAAGCATGCAACCTCTATCCATCCTGTCATACACCTCAGCCCCAAACAATATGCTTTTCAATTCTCCTGAACCAAACCCTGATCTCGACCTCCATGTCCTCATGTTATCATAGTGAGCACACAACTCATAGCACCTGGGCACCAGGACCCTGTATCTGCCTTTAAGAGGAGACCCAGCTGCCATGCCTGTTGTGTGCTCCGTCATCACCTCTAGAGAAAATTTGTGGCTTCCTCTGCCTAGAGCAGCTGGGAGCTGCCTTTTGCTGGGGAAAACCACAGAGCACAGCCAGGACAAAGCTATCCCAGACCAGCTCCAACCTATAAGCTCAGGTTCACACAGATATGTGCTCCTCCACTCATGTGCTCCAAAATTCAGAAGGCAGCAGCCCAAACATTGAGTTATGCTGTAAAAGAGGCTCCAGAGATCTTTTTGATTGTCAAATTTCTGACTCCTGTTATTTCTCAGCAGCCTCCATTAACTCCAGGTCCCATATTCCTACCCCCGAAGTAGAGGGTTGTCCTCTCATAAGACTGAGAGTTAGAAGTCTATTTCATATGAGGTGTGACTTTCCCAGTGTTCCTTAGTAGCAAAATATTACTGGTAGAAGTAGAAGGTAAGAAGTGAGAAGGAAGACAAACTAGTTATGAGTGGAAGTTGCAGGCATTCCTTTCAACATACTCTGTACCTAAACTCACACAACGGCATTTTGAGTTGATAGATGAAGCTTCTGGAATGAACAACACCCTTTAGGACTCCAGGACCCCTCATGGCACTGCTCTAGCCATAATTGACTCATTTGTAAACATGACTCTGCCTTTGTTGTGAGGTTAAAGGTATCTGGATGGTCACGAACACCCAATGCATCTCCAGCAAATCGATTTCCACCGAAACATGGTGGCCAGGGTCTTGGCACTCCTCTTTCTGCCATTTAGAAGGTACTTTATATCTCTGACCACAGAAAGCTATATGGGGTTTCCTTTTCTTACTCTCTGGATCTGCCTTACAGGGCATAAATGGTATCTAAAATCCTAAATGAAAAAATTAAATAACTGGGAGACTCAAATCCACATGACTGAAGATTTGGATATCCAAATGATAGAAAAAATAATACAGTGGGTAAAGCCTTGCACTCAAGTATGTGTTCTTTTGTGCCCCATATTTGGTCCTCAGGGAGTGTTCCCAGTGTACAGAATAAACCCTGAATACTGCCAGATGTGCCTATTTTTTTTTAATTTTGTAAGGTAAATGAATGGTAGATTCTGCCAGTCCAGATCCATTTTCATTGTGCCAGGGATGGACTTCACTCCAGAGGAATTAGAATTCTGATTCAACAAGTAGAAATTGGCTTCCTCACTTCACTAAGGCCAATAAACTCTTTGGTTATTTGTTGTTAAGAATACACACACAATGATAAACATCACCAGCTTGTCCCAAATGATTTCTGAAACATTGGTTATAACCAATTTCTCACAGACCACAAATACTCAGTCAGGTAGGAGGCTCCAAACAGAGGGCTGGGCTTCAGCTCTCTCTACAGAGATTTGTCATTTGAGAAATGCAAAATTAAATCATGACTATTTTAGCAATATTCTTAGACATATAATAGAACTACAAGAACTTGATTTGATTCTATTAGGGATTGCTTTCATTTAAAAAATCACAAATGATTTCTTGGATAACATTATTTTATTTTTTAGCCCCTTTGTGAAAATTGTTTATATACTGTTGTGTATCATATGTTCTTTCAGCCCCCACATATGTAAGAAACATAGCTAAAGTGTCCTTTGAGGTCTTAAAAGTAAATGTGGTTTCCTTTGCTCTTATTTGTCTGAGTTTCAAACTGAACTCCTCGAATTAAGCATATCTTGAAGGTCATCAAATTCTTATTTACTAATAAGCCTAGTTAATAATTTTATTTCTCTTTTAATTACATCATGTCTTATTTAGATGTTTTAGTTTTGATTTAAAGTTTGTTGCTTGACACTGGTTTACAATATTAATTAATACAAGAAGTAGAACTTAACACCTCTCTGAGTATAAGCTTCTCTGGAGCCACCACCAACATTTTATTCATTTTTAATCATTAAAACATTTATTAATTTATTAAATCATTTGTTAATAAAATATAAAGTAGTAATCCCTCTATCTTCATAGCATGCCACACCAAAGAGCAACTGGTGATTCAGGTGTGCAAAGGCCTCTGTGCTATTTGTACTATGCCTGAGGGGAACAGAGCTCAGCAGAGACCTAGCCTTGAGAAATGGCCAAAATTCTTCCCTCATTCACAGGCCCACCCATGCCCTCAAAGAGACAAGAAGGTATTTGGAGGAGGTTGAAGAGCACAGCTATACTCACTCTGGATTCTGTGGGTGTCATGGTGGTCAGGTGAAAGTCACTTCTAGAAAGAAAGCAAAAATCAGAGGTAGGACTGGCTTGTAAACACAGTAAGAGACATATAATGACACAAATTTTGGGGGGTCCATACCCGGCAGCACTCAGGGACTACTCCTGGATCTGCACTCAGAAATCACTTCTAGTAGGCTCAGGGATGCCAAGGATTGAACCTGGATCAGTTGCATGTAAAGCAAACACCCTACCAACTGTGTTATTGCTCTGGTCCAATGAAGACACTAATTATATGTTATCTTTGTGCTTATAGAAAAATTATCCTGAGCAACACTTAGAGTCCTGTCTATTAACATCAAGTCAGGTATTTTAGATTTCAGTATCATCTTGGATATTCGATAGAAATAAAGAATCCTTCCTTGGAGAGTCTAGTACATTAATATTTCCCCCCAGAAAATTCCTCCTTTCTTTTCTTTCCCAAGCAGGGTTCAGGGGAGCCTAGGTGCACCTCTCAATGACTCTTAGCCAACCAGGTTAGCAGTTCAGTGCTAAGACCCGAGGATTTGATACAGCCCTTCTCTCTGCTTTACAAAAGACCTTCATAAATTTGACTTTGTATTTTTCTACAACACATCATGACTCACCTTGCTTTTCTGAAAGTACTGTTGGTTTCAGTACATAGTGCAATACAACCTCTTTGAAAAACAGTATTTGTCAGTATCTTCTTAAACATGTACTTACCATATGGTCTAGTCATTGCACTCCTAGGTACCCCCCCAAAAGGCAGGTGCATTCATGTAAAAATTGCAAAGGAATCCTCACAAAATATTGATTTATAATAGGCATGACTGCAAACAATGCACTGTCCATCTACATAGATAAACTGAGTAATCATCAGGGAGATGACTCAGAAGTCTAAAGCATCTGCTTTGTGGGAACTGTGGGACCCGTGCACCATATATTCTTGAGCAGAGATCGGAATGGCCCCTGGGTACCACCTAGTGTGGCCTAATAATAATTATCTCTTATATTAGTTGGGCAATAGCAACATAATGGAAAGGAATTGAATGACTGGCACTCTCAGCAAAATGGATGAACCTCAATATAATCATGCCAGAAGCCAGATCCCCAAAATATTTGTTGAGTTATGCTATTCATATAGAATTCTAAAACAAGTAAATAATAGTGACAGGAAGCATATAATAATCTCTCCCGGTAAGTAAAAGAGAAGGTCAGGGAGCTGGAGAAAATAGTTAAGTACATCAGGTAGGGTACTTGCCTTGCACAGGCCTGACCAGGATTTGATTCCAATATCCCATATGATCCTCCTAGCCTGTCAGGAGTGATTCTTGAGTGCAGAGTGAAGAGTAAACCCTGAGCACCACAAGGTGTGGCCCCTCCCAAAAAAGAAAAACATAAGAAAAAGAAAGGCGGGTCATCGCATGAGAGCAGGAGGATGCAGCTGTCTAAGGCAGTCACTGGGAGATAAATATGTTCTTCATGTCACTGGTATGATGGCTCTGTGAGACTATTCATATATCAACAGTTATTCTGCTTCAAATGCTTGTAATTAATTGTAATTGGGCCTAAATAAAACTAAGAAAATAAAATCAAAAGGCAAGCTTCTATGACTCTGTCTGCTTTTCTTTCACCCCACTGATCAGAACTCCATGTGACTATTCACAGACAAGAAGAAAAGCAGTTGAACCCCCTCCTTCAGCCTTCTGAACAGCAGCTTCTTAAAAGTGCCTTGGAGTGTATCATACCGTTCTATGGGGATTGAGAGCTTGTGTGAGCTTGTGTTCTTAATTATTTATTGAAATAAGATGAGATGAAATGGGTTTGAAATAGACATTTTACTAGACATATTGTGTGTAGTACACATTTCTGAATCTGTCTACTGAGAGCCCATAAGCAATGAAATGTTCCAGTCGAATGAATAATTACTGCCCAGATCTTGCTTTTAAAATACTTCTTTGGGGGCCGGTGAGGTGGCGCTAGAGGTAAGGTGTCTGCCTTGCAAGGGCTAGCCAAGAAAGGACTTCGACCGTGGTTCAATCCCCCCGGCGTCCCATGTGGTTTTCCCCAAGCCAGGGGCAATTTCTGAGCACTTAGCCAGGAGTAACCCCTGAGCATCAAATGGGTGTGGCCCCAAAAACAAAAACAAACAAAAAATACTTCTTTGATCAAAATGAACCAAGTTGGCTTCTAGAACCAAGATAGAGACATCACAAAAAGTACCTGAATCTTTTGGACACTTGAAAACAATTAAGTGCTCAAGGGTTTGAGAGCTTGTAAAATATACCTAGGAGTCAGCCCAATGGGCTTACACTGGCTGAACCTGATGCAATTTTAACATCCAATAAAATAACATTATTTAAATTACAGCACATCTTAGTAAAAATCATGAATCTGTAGTGATGATTACCAATGGAAAAATAAAAAGAGCAGAAAAAAATTTGGGGTGCTAACTAATAAATACAGAAGGAATCATTGTATAAGAAAACTACAAAAGAAAGTATTTGATAAGAAATACTTATAAGTATTACTTATACTTATAAGAAATATTTATCTCGATTCCAAGGATCTCCATACAAATTACATAATCCACCATCTACTTTCTCATTTTAGGTACTCTTCATATTTTTCTAAAATGTTATCCTAAAATATATTTTAAATTTTCTATTTGTGATTAGAAGATCCCAACTCAGTTCATTGCATTGTTTTAGATTTGGGGAATAAGATACTGACTAATTTTCTGTAACCACAGTGCTTAGATAATTATTTAAAAATATATCGACTATGAAGGTATTTAAATACAAACTAAATACTTCCTATATTTCTGATATTGATAAACAGGTTAGGGCACCTCCTTTTGAAGTTGTGCCTGGAGAGACTTCAAACCAATCAAAAAATATCTGAGTAAATCATTTTCTCTAGAAAGAAGCCACATGAAGAAGAAAAATGTAGCATGCCAATAGTTTGAGGGAAAGATTCTGAAGGACTGTGGGATGGAAATTTTGCATAAGCATGTTGGAGGGTTCAGCCATATCTGTTAAACTTACAAAGCTACTCTGCTATGACTCAGCACCTTCATCTGCTGGGAAAACATACTACTGGTATTCTCAGAAAAACTTTAAGACTCACGTAGGGACAGAGAGGTCTCAGAATTTTTATTTTCTTGCAGAGCAAAAAAAACTGTGTAGCCAATACTAATGGTGCATCCATTTACTGAACCCACATGAAGCTAATAATAGATTAGCAGTTGAAGAAAAGCAGAGCACAAGATCATGAGGCTAAAACTGATAAGGTATAGAAGACTATCTAGTTTGATTGGATATCTCTATGTATATATTTATCCTTCTCTATTAATCAGTCCTAAGACACATTCTGGAGGAGCTTGACTAATAATTAATAATGACCAATGGAAAGTGAGGTTTTCATTTTCCCCCTTTGGGAAACTATTTCAATATTTTACCTGAGCATCAACTTGTGAGAACTGACCTAAAAATAGATCGTTGGCATTTTTAAAAAAGAAAGATAAAGATAAAAACCACAGAGCTACTGCATCCTGTACACCTGTGAGCCATTTTTGTACACACACACACACACACACACACACACACACACACACACACACACACACACACACACACACATGCATTCCTGGACACTACCAGCTCAATATCAGACAGCCTGGTAATAGGTTCAGAAATGCTGCATTCTATGACGAACCCAGTTTTTTTCTTTAGAGATTGAGCTTCTTTTTATTATACATGCATTCCTTGCTCATAGAAAATTTGGGGAGAAGCAAAGAATTAAATGGAAATACATTTCTTCTTGGACTCACCATTCAAAGTCTCCACTGGTGGCCTTTCCATCTCTGAATGCTCTGGACATTTTATTGCCCAAATTGATCTGAATGCTTTGTACATTTTATTACCCAAATTGCCTAGTCTTCGAGTTAGCCTTCATTTTCTTCTTTTTTCCTGACAATGACTGAAGAAGGAAAAGAGGAGGAAACCCACAGGAGACTGTGCAGACTGAAAATGAAGCACCTCACATTGATTCCCTTGGAGCCCCACATCTCTCCCCTTTTTGCCAAGGGTAACCTCATTACTGAAGCCAAGTTGCCCTTTTGGGAAAGACAGCTGGGGTTCAATATCAAAATAGTTTGAGATAAAGGGACGCTCCCTCCCATGATCAGAAGTGTCCTTCCCTCCCTGTTCTTGCTTTCTTTCTGCACTGGGACCTCCCTATGGGATCCTTCTCTGGAAAATGAAGGTGACAGCTCAACTTACTCTTGGGTTCTCAAACAATGCTTTGGACATTTACTTGCAGAATGCAGAGTAGTTAGAAAAGGGGTGCGTGCTTAACCTCACAGCTCGCAGCTCATTTAAAACCTTGACACACTTGTTTGACTTAGTAAACAATAACACGATGTACTTTCTAGTATAGCCCCATTTCAGGGTGATGGGCCTGGTTTCTACTTTAGTGGCTCTGGTTTCAGGTGGCCTAGGACACTTAAACTGGGACAGGTGGGAGGATGGTGTAAGTGACATTTTCTCTTATTTGTATCTTGAGAGGCATGAGTAACCCCACAACTACATTTCTAGATGTCAGATAATAGGGCCAGGAAAAAAAAGGGGTTGCATAGTGGTCCACCATGCTAGGGATGAATATCCCAGATAGACCTGCTGGGACACCTCCTAAAAGTCACCCTTGAGCTGACTCTCAGTGAATTTTCCCTTGCCCCCTTTCCTGCAAAGAACTGTGCTCTCTAATAAAATTGTTTTTTGGTAAGTGTCTGCAGAAAAGATGGTTCTCTAAGAAGCACACACGACTGGCAGAGAACACAGAACAAAAAACTGGGGGCATGTTTTGCATATGGGAGTCATGGAGCAAGACCAGGGAATAATGCTGGCTGCACCTCACAATGCTGACCCAAGGGGAGAGGGCAAGAAGCTCAGGTTCAATTATTACACATATTTCTTGGCAGAAAATACTATCAATACTTCAAGAGGTTTTGGAACTGGAGAGAAGGAAGTTATGTCTCTAGTAGTAAAAGAAATCTATTAGGTCACATCTTTGCTATCCCTTGAAGGGTAGGGTCTATGGAGACAGCCATGAGGACAGAAATATGCTCAGTTCAGGGAAACATATCCACAAAGACATGAGCCACAAAGTGCAATATTGTGCAGGGGCCTGAGTGGGGGAGGAAAGGAACAAGACAGAGGGGGGGGGGAGGAAAGGAACAGCACTAGGGTTTTTCAAAAGTCGAAAGCAACTTTTGAAAACAAAAAGCAATGCCTGGACCGCTTTGCTACCTACATGTTATTTTCGAATTCTCTGCTGTTTTTATGTCACCAACAGAAAAAATCTCTGTGCACTTGGGAAGGCAGCTTCGCCCACTCCTATCTGGTGATCAGAGCAGCTGGTGAAATGATGTGGGACTATAAAGAGAATAAAAAGGGTGAAGGATCTGATATCTGTCCAGGGCACTATACAGAAGCTGTGGCATCTTTGACATTTGTATTTTATGGTCGCTTAACCCTACACAACAAATGTGGGGACTTTGTATTGTCTATCTAAACTTCTACTCCCAAAGCCTGGCTCTGGTGCCCCTTTTCTATCACTTAGACACTATGTTGGTCCTGGAACTTCCTCATAGGTAAGCCTGGGAGAAGGGTGCAAAGAGAAAGCGTCAGAGTAGAGAGGTGGATTCTGGAAGCAAAAGACTCTCAATGTCTGGCTGCTGAAACAGCAGTTGACCTCAGTTTGCTCTGCAAAGAGGAGATGGGGAGCCGCTCTTAAGAGGCCAGTTCTTGCAGCTTATTTCCACATCACACAAAACAGCAACTCATTAGGAACTAGGAAAAGTGGATGTGTTTGAAAGGATGAGACTGAATTGATTGATGTCATTTCAAATAAAGTAGCTCAAAGACATTTCACACAGTACCTCCCCTCAAATCTCGCCAAAGTAAACACATGTGTTTCTTGTATGGTTGGTTTTGATTTTGGGGGTTATAATCAGCAGTTCTTGGGGGAACTATCTGCTGGGGATGTAGACCAGCTCTCCTACATGCAAAGCTAACGTGCAACCCATGGAACCATCTCCCTGCCCAAATAAATGCAAGTAATGAAGAACCAAACTCTCCCACAGCTCTTTCTGGGTGAGCCATTGCTGACTCTCTGAGATGAAGCCTTTTAAGATTTTTCTCAGCAACCCAGCATGTGCTTGCTGACTGGCAGGGAATCTGGCTACTGGGTGCATTCCTATCTTGCTTTCCATGTGGCAGCAGCAAGGGTTCCCTTTGAATGCCATATGCAATGGGGTGCTACACCAGCTGCCAGTAGATTTTAGGAGTACAAGATTCCATCTCCTGCATCCACCACAATGACATTTCTCTTGACAAAGTTCACCCCTTTCCAATTTGCCACAGCTATCAAGAAAACCCCCCAAATCCAGCCTTTGTCTGGGCAATCTTGGTCCAAGGGTGACATAGATGAGACTTCCTTCTCACAGGCCAGATTCCCCACTCTACTTTGTCCACAGCATCTGCTTTACCCTCCTTGATGGTAAAAATCACAGACAGACCACTAGGAGCCCACACCATGGGTGCATGGGTGGAGGGAATAGGGCTCATTTCTCATCCTGAAAGTTACAACAGGGCATTTGCCTGATGCATCCTGATCTTGTTTTGTTGTTTGTTTGTTTATCTTTGCCTTTCTGGCAGTTTTTAGCAAATGGCTAGTCCTCAGGGCTGAGAGACAAACAGAGTGAAAGCCTGGGGTTGAAAGTCAGGGTAATATTACCCAACAGAGAGCCCCGGGTGCCTTTGGACATAGAGAGTGAGAGAGGAAGGGCAATGCTACTCACAGTGTGAGAGGATTCAGGAGTGGCTGTCACCGGCTCTGAGTTCACAGAGGGATACTTATTCACTGTCTGGGACCAGCAGTGAATGGTTCTGCACAGAGTGCAAGCTCAGCTCTACTGGGAAGAAACGCCAAATCTAATAAACAACTTGAAAAGGAAGCCAAGTCAATCTGGCTGTGCTGTTGTAACTCCACCCTGGATTTAGGTGTTCCTATCTGAGACCCACCCATTTCTGGGAGGGGTCTTGGGAACCGGATATTTGGTGTGACCTTACCTGCAAGACCCGGCCCATTCCTGGGATGGGTCTTGGAATAGGGAGATAAACCCTGGAGCCTGGGGATGAGGGGCTCTGAGGAAGGATGCTGAATTATAAGATGCAGGGGCTAAGAATGGCCGAATGCTTGAAAGGTTATGAGATAGGCCACACACCTGTGGTGGTCAGGGCATGAATAAAGATGATGCTTCCTAATGCCTGCATGTGAGTGAGTGATTTCGCCTTTCACCTGGGCCTGGGACCCGCCGGCTGGATGGGGGATGAAGCCACGTGGCCTGGGGCCTAAGCACAAAGGCCTCCATCCATCGCCATCCAGCCCAATCCTTAATTATTTGATACAACATGCTGTTACTGGTGGGATGGTCCAGGGGGCAGAGAATGGTGGGGGGAGACATAGCTACAACTTCTAGCAGTCAGCAGAGTTGGTCGTTTGCAAACAGAAATAAGAAGCCAAGAGATGCTGGGCAAAGGGAAAACCATCTTTTCTTCAGATACTATCAAAAAAAAAAAACTTTCCTAGACTGCACAGCTCCTTACAGGAAAGGGTATAATGGAAAATTTACTGAGAGTCAGTTGGGGGGGCATGTGGGAGGAGCACATTTGAGAGGTGTTCAAACAGGCCTATTTGGGAAGCTCACCCCCTTGCACTGTGAACCACTATGCAAACCCTTTGCCTTTTAGATAGATCTGAGTGAAATTATGTCCTACTCCTGTTTCCTACCATCATAATAGCTGAAGTGTCATAGGGCTATCTAAAGCAGAGCTACAGTGGGTAGAAAACCAGGCCCCATCATCCTGAATAGTGCTACACCAAAAACCCTTATACGTGGCCACGATGCATAAACTCAGAGTTCTGGGAGGCCACAAAAATCGGTATCGAACACAGAAAGGTTTTATTCTGATATGACTCAGCACATCATATGTATAATAACAATCTCTATGGTTCTTTGTTCCCCTTTTATTTTTTAGGACCACTCTGGTGGTGCTCAGGGATCACTCCTGAGATGATTTGAGAGAACCAAAAGTGGAGGTTCTGGGAAGGGAGATAAAAGGAAAGAGAAAACCACTCAAGATAAAATAAAGGCTTCTCGAAAGGTGAAGAGAGCCCTAATATACATTCCAGTTTTAAAGCAAGAAAGAATGAAAGTACACATCTCTATAGGGACTATATGGGCAGCATGAGCTCAGACACAGTGTACCAAGGCAACATGCGCATGCCCAAGATTTCCTTTATATACGTATTCTTTAAAAGGCTGATTCTTCTAAGAATATTTATCGTTTTTATTCTTATTTGTGGATTGTGATGTCTATCATAGTGGCCCATAGACCTTCTCAGATTGATAGAGTGTGGCCCAAGAATAGTTGGATCCATTACCTAAGATGGGAAAGGGCCATTGAGCATGAAAGATGCAGATTGAGAGTCATAATGAAAGCCATGGTTGATTAACAGCAACCCAAGGGAACAGTAGTACCAAAGGGGCCATAAAAGCCTCACACCCATCCACAGGTTCACCAAACAATGAGATCTGAGCAATGCCGCACCATAACTCAACCAGCTGCTCTAGGCTTTCCCCTCTTCCCTCTAAATAGGAGGGAAGGTAGGGGGGCCAGGCCAGTGGTCAAAGTTTTTTTTCCCAGGGTTGTGGCTGCTGTGGTCAGGAAAGGCTTCAGGAAGCTGCAGCACACATGCCACCCCCAAGAGCCCTGAATGGAAAACGGGGTGGCACCAACTGGTGTTCCCCCAGGTAAGAAACACCTCAATGAATACTGTTCAGCCACCAGATGGTTTGAGTGAGGTTGGGGGAAGTGGGTAGAGTTCACTGAAGAGGAGGAGGAAGAAATGGCACCAATGTGGAACATTGTCCTCTGCTGTATGGTGATTCTTAGGTCCAGGGGATGCAGAGACACCAAGGAAGGCATCAGGTTCTGGGAGAGCTGACAGAGAGCACTTTCTACTGGAGGTCTACTGGAGGTCTACAGTAGGCAGAGTATTTTCCTTGAATGAGCAAACCTGGGTTTGATCCCTAGCATCTTATATGGCTCCTAAACCCTGCCAGGACTAAGTTCTGGGTCTAGAGCCAGAAAGTAACATGAGTATGAGTGTGACCCTCCCTCAACTTCTCCCCATCCCCCCCAAAAACACTTTCTTCTGGTGAGCAGAGGGAAGCATGTGCCTAGGGAGTCTGGAAGCTGCAAGGAAAGCTCTTAAGGAAAGTGACTTCTCAAAGGAGCCTGGGGCAAGTGGGATTTTCTTTCTTTTCTTTTTCTTCTCTTTCTCTTCTTTCTTTCTTTCTTTCTTTCTTCTCTTTCTTTCTTTCTTTCTTCTTTTCTTTCTTTCTTTCTTTCTTTCTTCTTTCTTTCTTTCTTCTTCTTCTCTTCATTCTTTCTCTTTCTTTCTTCTTTCTTTCTTTTCTTCTCTTTCTTTCTTTCTTTCTTTCTTTCTTTCTCTTTTTCTTATCTTCTTTCTTTCTTTCTTTCTTTGCCTTCTTTCTTTCTTCTTTCATTTCTCTTTCTTTCTTTTCTTTCTTTCTTTCTTTTAATAGACAAGTGGGTCTTTAGGCAACATCTAGTTTTAATTCACTGTTGGAGAAAACTCCCGTAACACACTTTTGTTTTTTGTAGCTTGTTTACTCTCTTTGCAGTAACTAAATTCTCCATATTTTAAAGATCATTTTGTTCTCTTATCCTGAGCCATCCATACATCACTGAGGCAAGTCATTCAAAACACCTGTTGAGGGTTGCCTTTGATGGCCTTTGAAGGAAATGGCTTCAATGGCTAGTGCCACCAGAGTGGCCAGTTAAGAGCTAATGTCATCATCTTTCATCTGCTAATATCTCCACTCAGCAAAAGCCTCAAAACAGCTCATTCCTAAGACAAGAATCAGGGCATCACTGTACACATCTCTTGTGGGTTGAAGTCTTGAAAAACTTGTCTTACCTTCCCAGGAGGCTTAAAGCTACAGAAGTCTTTAGAGTCAGTATTTTTCTAGGACTTGGTAGGGTTTTATTTTTATTCCTCTTGCTGTTGTTGTAGTAGTAGTTGTTGTTGTTGTCACCATGAATGTCATTCCAGAGGTCAGTTAAGTAACACAAAATTGGAGGAGGAAAATGATGAGGGAAGAAAGACAGGCAAAGAGTGAGAGTTCATATCATTAGTTGGAATGAGTGATTGAGAAAAAAAGGATGGAAGGACATGTTCATGTGTCTCTCAGGAGCTGGCAAAAAATGGGATGTAGTGGAAGTCGAATGTGGTTTGTGCAAAGTTTTTAGATATTCTGGAAAGATGTGGGATCTTTAGTATAGAAAGGTATAAGAAGAAATGTGGCTCTTCGCAGCCAATGAAATTTTTTCCTGGCATAAGATGATAGTTGAGGTCTTAAAGTCAAGGTGCCTAAGCTTAGGTCAAGAGTTCATTGCAAAGCCACCAAGGTCTTGCAGAACCTGAGCTATTTATAGTGGAAATAAAAATTATTCACACCTACTAAAGCCTGGGGTTTATAGCACCTGAGTCGTGAAACCAACTGCGGATTTGCTATTCAGTTTGTCTTACCTATTAATGATAAACGTCATCCATCAGCCCTGATGCGCTGCCTCATTGGATAAGTTGACTTAGTACCTATTGAAAAGTGCCTCCCATGTGCCAGTAGTGATGCAATTGAGGAAACAGGGCATATCCAGTGACTTCCAGGGCTGTGCAGAGAACTGAATGAGGGAGATGTCCAAGAGAATAAAAGAATGACACTCTAGAAGGGCGAATTTCTCCTCCCAAGGGTACTTGTACAATAAAGTTGGTGGTTCAATCTAGATGCTCAGATGTGTTATAGCCAGGCCCTTTGCTCTATGAGCCAAATGAAACATTTCAGCCATGCTAAGAGACTTCCAGAATCATACATAGTGGCACTTGAGAGCCAAGATGCCAAAATCTAGTGACGCTCAGAAAACCTTGTGTTGCTTGGGATCAAGTGGAAAACAGTTATATGCAAGAGTTAAATGTTAATCCCTGTAGCCAGCTCCAAAGAGCTGAATTTTAAGACCTACATTAGAAGTTTCCTTAAGTGTGAATATGAGGGACACCCCTCCCACCACAATTCCTCACTGAGGAAAAAGATGATAGGATAAACCTAAAGAATGATAAAAATCAATATGCTGGTGTACAGAGTTAAGGTATGGCCAGATTATAAAAAAAAGATGGACAATTGTTTTGATCTGATGCTAAGTATGATGAAAAGGAACAGAAGAGATATATTCAGGCAACGATAAGGTCCAATTTCCTTTTATGGTTTTGGGCCACATCCATTAGTGCTCAGAGCTTACTTAATGCTTAGGAGTTACACCTGAAAAGTGCAGGGGCCTATATTGGGTGTCAGAGATCCAATATTGGCCAGGCACATGCAAGGTAAGCACCTTACCCACTGTACTAGTTCTCTGGCTGCACAGTTTCCGTTTCTAGCACAACAGGGCTGCATTGGGGTGAACTTCATGGAAAACAGCAAAACTTGGTGGTTTCTCTGCAGACATCCCCAGGAGCTTGAACTCCTCTAGAGCAGAACCAGGTGGTCATTTTAGAGAGTCCTCAGAGCAGGTTGTATATGACAAAGGCTACTACAGCCTCCGAATGTCTATCATTATCTCTTCTTCCTCTTCTTCTCTAAGGAGATATAAGAGTTCACAGCATTCATATTTCTCCACCCTCTGTCCTGGTGCACAGGGAGTGAGGACAAAAACTTCTGGGGGGAAGCTTTGTAATAAAATGACAGTTCTACATTGAGAAGTACTGAGGGTTCTTTTATTGACTGTCTTTAATTTTTAGAAGGGTTTTAGATGCAGTGAAGCCGATAAGAAGGCATAGAAAGCAGATCTCACAGACACAACCTCCCACACATTCACTAGCAATTGAAGAAGCAACTAAATTTGTTTTAATCAACTAATGTACACAGACACATAATTATCACCAACATTCCTTATGTACCTGAGTGTTCCTGTGTCTTGGATGACTGTTTGATGACATTTCTCCTCCATACAATGTAATTCAAAGTGGGTTCATGCTCTAAATACCATGTTTGCTGTCTTTCTCTTTCCTACATATCTAACAACTGCCCATTTCACCCCTGGCAATCATTCATCCTTTATCTTCCTCCAAAAAAGTGTTTTGCCTTTTCCAGAGGACCCGATTGTTGGACTCAGAGCAAGTAGTCTCTTCATATTAGCTTCATTTACTTAATACCTAACTTTCTTCCAAGTGACCTCCTGGTGTGAAATCTGCATCCTTCTTAGCATTGAATGATATTTCATTATCTGGAGGAAGCACAATTTACTATTCGTCTGCGGCAATGCTTCTAGGGAGAATCTAGGTTTGAGCAATTATAATTGAAGTGGCTATCCACATTTACATACAAGTTTTATAATTAAATATAATTTTTATTTTAATTATAGTGGCTTACATATCATTGACAATAATATTTTAGGTACATATTAACATAAAATCAGGGTAATTCCCATCACCGAATTGTCCTCCCTCCACCTCCGTTCCCTTCCTTCCCATAACCTCTTCCCTTACTCCCGGGGCTGCTAGAATAAGTGGTCCCCTCTGTGCCTAGCTTACTACTTAGTGGTCTTACACCTATTTGGTCTTGGTATCTGCCTTATTCCCCTACCCCAATTGGGAGGCGAGACTAGATAGTTCAAGTTATGCGGTTTTGTTTGAAGAAGAGAAAAGTAATGACCTGGAGAAAAAAAAGAAAAAAAGAATCAGATACTCCGGAAATGGGCGGAGTCCTTCTAGAGGCTTTCATCCTTGGTTTGAGAGACGAAGGGGAAAAAGAAGGTGAAACACCACAACAGTACATAAAAAACTGTCAAATAAAATATCCAGTGAACATTCCAAAAAAAACAAAACAAAACAAAACAAAAGGGTAAGCACCATATAAAAGCCATGGTATTGAGATAAAAAAAAATGTGGCAGAGCACATAAGAAAAAAAAATAAGAAAATAAATAAATAAATATAAATGGAGACATCCACTTCAATAGCCAAACCACAACAAAGCAATTAACAAAAAATAGGTAAGTAATAATAAAAAAATTGTTTTGTGCTTTTTTTTTCCCCTCCTGCAGATGCACAGTAAAGATTGGGGTCATTCGAAAAGGAATTTCCTTTGCCTAAGAGATACAGGGTTTTTCCACCCTTGAAGTATATTGTCATGGGATTAACTATAGACTCCTTTCAGGTTCATTTACTCTCCCCTTGGTGCTTTTGTGGTGTATGGAAGACTTCTGCTCTGTCCTGAGTGATAACATCAGACCTCTGTATCTAGAGGTCTCGGTATCTGCACGAGTCAAGGAGTTGAACTTATGATTATGTCTTTCTTTGTGGGTCTAGAAGTTCTGTTCCCTCAGTGTCATTTTAATCCGTCTTCTGTGGTTGGCGGTCCCGGTCTTTGCGCTGATCCTAGGAAGGGGCCTGGGATAGCGTCTTCCGTTATGTTTTCAGAGGTCCCCTTCCGTTGCAATAGTCTCAGACAGACCTCTGGAACTAGGGATCATAGTTGTTGTGCAGGTCGTAGCTCACACCCTAGACTAGGGCTTTTTTATTGGTCCCAGGATACATACAGTCTGGTTATGGTTCTGTCAGCCAGTCATCTGTAAATCACAATCTTGGCATTTGGACAGACCAAAGGGTGACAAGTCTCAAGTCTTTTGATTTTGTCTTATCGTTAGCTGGTGAGGTAGGATAACTTGCTCTTAGGTCAAGTTGTTCCCATTTTCCTAGTTGTCAGGGTATCATATTAGGGCTGGCACTTGTTGTCCGAGCACTGTTAAGGATGTCCTGGTTGCGATTTGTTTCCTGTGGCTGTTGTGAAGAAGTGTGTCGTTTCTATGTCTGTGGTCCAGGGTTCAAGGCTGGACAGTTGATGTCTAATCACCTGGGGTCTAAGTTGGGTCCACGTGACATATTTTCAAGGTGGGATATACCCCTATATTGTAAACAAGTATGAGTTATTATTCCTAATAAATAATAGATCGTTTTTATACATGAGATTTTTCCCTTTTTTTAGTGTGCCTTTGCAGGGAGAAATGGTGCTACATTATATTGCCAGTGCATTTGAGGGTGGAGAGAGAAGAAAACAAAAACGTGTCACACACCCAAAAAAGATAAAAATAGAAACAAAAAAATATGTGCTCACATATATATGACAAGAAAAAAGATTTTTAAGAAATGAAGTAAAAAATTAATTAAAGGAACAAGGTGATGCAAGAAAGTATCTTGCGTTTGGGGAAAAGCAGGTAAAGAGGTAGTGTAATACAGGTCTTATACTTATAATGGTAGTATAGGTTTCCCCATTGTCTTTTGAGATTTTCTTGTGGTGTGTGGGTTCCCAGGCACCTTTCCATCTCCCAACCTGACCTTCTTGAGATTGGCAAAAGATTTGTGGTAGGGAGGACTTGGGAAGAGTTCATGCATTGGGGGATACTTGTAGAGCTAAGTCCGGTTTCAAGTAACAGTCCACGTTAGGAAAGGTTGGTAAGAAAGACCACACAGCATGAGTCAGCAGGGGAGTTGGTTGCCTTTTCTTGTAGGGGGTGAGATGTGGGTTTGACTGGTTGTCCCTTAGCTTGGGCACTGGGTACTGGTTCTCTGGGGAAGGAGGTCATTCTTGATGCCTAATGGAATAGGAACTGAGGGTGAAGAGTTTTAATGTGGGGAATCTGGATGGGATTGTGGGGTGAAGGGATAGTCGAATTTTCAAAGGGGTGAAAGGGGAAAGTATATGAAAGGGGCAGGAAAGAAAAGAGAAAATAAATTAAAAAGAAAAGGAGAGAAAAAGAAAAAAAGAGAAAAAAACAGTAGTGAGAAGAGTAGAGAAAAGAGTGAGGGAATGCTAGATTGTTTGAGTGTGTTCGATGAGTAGGGCCTGTAGTATAAGTCTATAGGTCACAGTTGCTGCTTCGGTGGTTTGGGTGGTCACGTGCTTCAAGTCCTAAATGAAGGTATTACCTAGGGATAAAGGAAATGTTAAAGAGTTTTATCGGGACATTCTCGTAGTGCAAGCTGGGTATGGTATCTCGTGTGATTGAGCCCCGAGATGCAATCTTAGTTTGTCCACACTTTGTATCCAAGAACGCCTGTAGACAGAAAAGCTGAGAGGTTATTTTAAATATAGAAAGATTAAGGCATTAAAACATATTTTTATGGCATGCTTCCATTGGAGTCAGTTGTTTCCCATGGTATCCTTTGCCTGTAATCCTGTATAAGATGCCTAAAGGCTTATTATGGACCTTTGTAGTAGAAAGCTGATTACTTACCTGGTTTTTCTATGCTGCTGTTGCTGGTTTTTTTGTGGTATAGTGTGTAGTCAAGAGTTTGTGTTGTTCCTCTTTTATGTGTTTTGGGCACTGCTCTCCGGTATATGTTGACTGTTACAGTGTTTGGGGTTTCTACCCTGTTAAACCCTGTTGATTGTTGAGTATTAGTTGTATATCAGATGTATGTTCTAGGTGCTTCAGAATAGTGCTATCATTCTGTGTTTATCTCTCATTTTCTGGCTTACTTCATTTAACATATGTTCTAGGCCCATCCACGTTGCTGCAAAGTCTGTGATTGTATCATTTCTGACTGCCATGTAGTATTCCATTGTGTATAGATACCACATCTTAATGATCCATTCATCTGTTGTTGGACATCGAGGTTGGTTCCAAGACTTGGCTATTATACTGAGTGCTGCGATAAATAGTGGGGTGCACACATACTTTGGAATGAGTGTCCTTCCAACTTGGGGGTAGATACCTAGGAGAGCAATTTCTGGGTCAAATGGTAGCTCAATTCTGAGTTCTTTGATCACTCTCCAGACTGTTCTCCATAGGTGTTGGACTAGAGGACATTCCCACCAGCAGTGGATGAGAGTGCCTTTCATGCCGCATCCCCGCCAACATAGATTGTTTTATTATTTTTGATGTGAGCCATCCTCACTGGTGTAAGGTGGTACCTCATTGTTGTCTTTATTTGGATTTCCCTAATGATGAGTGAAGGTGAGCATGTTTTCATGTGTTTGTTGGCCATCTTTTGGTCTTCCTCAGAGAACTGTCTATTCATTTCATCTTCCCATTTTTTATGGCTTTATTTGGTTTGTGGGGGCTCAGCTTTCTGAGTGTTTTGTATATTCTAGATATCAGCCCTTTATCTGATATGATGGTGAAAATATTTTTTCCCAGTCAGTTAACTGTCTTCTTGTGTTAAGTAGGGTTTCTTTTGCCATGCAGAAGCTTTTTAGTTTGATGTAGTCCCATTTGTTTATCTTTGACGTTAAAGTTCTTGCCATTGGTGCTCCATCCTCGAAGACCTTTTTGATATGTAGATCTTCGAGTGTTCTACCTTTCTCTTCTCTATAAACTTTATAGATTCGGGTCTAATTTCGAGGTCTTTGATCCATTTTGAGTTAATTTTTGTATAAGGAGTGAGGTATGGGTCAATTTTGAATTTCTTACATGTGGTTTTCCAGTTGTACCAACACCATTTGTTAAAAAGACTTTCTTTGTCCCATTTCAAGTTCTTGGCTCTTTTGTCAAATATCAGTTGACTGTATATCTGGGGGCTTAGAAATTCTGTTCTAACCCAATGGTCTGAGGCTCTGTCTTTGTACCAGTACCATGCTGTTCTGATCACTATGGCTTTATAGTATAGTTTCAGGTTAAGTAAGGAGATGCCACCCAGCTTCCTGTATTTTAGTTTTTGTTTGGCTATCCTTGGTCTTTTGTGGTTCCAGATAAATTTTATGATTGATTGTTCTAAGTCTTTAAAGAATGATGTCTGAATTTGGATGGAAATTGCGTTAAATCTATATAGGAGTTTGGGTAGGATGGTCATTTTGACTATGTTGATTCTACCTACCCATGAGCATGGGATGTTCTTCCATTTCCCAATTCTTCAATTTCTTTCTGAAGTGTTTTGAAGTTTGCCAGGTATAAGTCCTTCCCTTCCCTGGTAAGGTTGATTCCTAGGTACTTGATGTTTTTTGATAATATTTTAAATGGAGTTGTATTCTTAATCTCTTTCTTCTACTTCGTTATTTGTATAGAGGAATGCTACTGTCTTTTGTGTACTGACTTTGTTACCAGCCACTTTGCTGTATTGATTTATTGTTTCTAGGAGTTTTACTGTGGACTCTTTAGGGTTTTCCATGTATATCATCATGTCATCTGCAAAAAGAGATAGTTTTAATTCTTCTTTTCCTATTTGAATTCCTTTGATTTTCTTCTCTTGTCTAATTGCTATTGCTAGGACTTCTAAGACTATGTTGAATAAGAGTGGAGAGAGTGGACATCCTTGCCTAGTTCCTGACCTTAGTGGGAATGCTTTCAGTTTTTCACCATTAAGGATAATGTTAGCTGTGGGCTTTTCATAGATAGCTGTAACCATCTTGAGAAAGGTTCCTTCCAGACCTATTTTGCTTAGTGTTTTCAACATGAATGGGTCTTGAATTTTGTCAAATGCCTTCTCTGCATCGATTGATATGATCATGTGGTTTTTGTCTTTTTTTATTATTGATGTGGTGTCTGATGTTGATTGTTTTGCATATGTTGAACCAGCCTTACATCCCTGGGATGAAACCCACTTGGTCATGGTGTATAATCTTTTTGATGTAGTGCTGGATTTGGTTCGCTAAGATTTTGTTGAGTATTTTTGCGTCTATGTTCATTAGGGAGATTGATCTGTAGTTTTCTTTCTTGGTGGTATCTTTGCCCTCTTTGGGAATCAGAGTGATATTGGCCTCATAAAAGGAATTGGGGAGGATTTCTGTCTTTTCAATGGTTTGGAAGAGCCTGTGGATCAGTGGAAGTAATTCTTCTTGGAATGTTTGATAGAATTCACCTGTAAAACCATCTGGGCCTGGACTTTTGTTCTTGGGGAGTTTCTTAATTACTGTTTCAATTTCCTCCGATGTGATTGGCCTGTTTAGGCTTTCTAAGTCCTCCTTTTCTAGTCTTGGAAGCTGGTATTTTTCCAAGAATCTATCACTTTCTTCTGGGTTCTCTAGCCTAACTAAGTATAGTTGTTCATAATATGTCCTCATGATGTGTTGGATTTCTTGGGGTTCTGTTGTAATCTCTCCCCTTTCATTTGTGATCCTGCTTATTTGTGTGTTTTCCCTCTTTTTTTTTTTTTTTTTTTTTTTTTTTTTGGTGAGTCTTGCCAGTGGTTTGTCTATCTTGTTTATTCTTTCAAAAAACCAACTCCTGGTCTCATTGATTTTCTGTATTGTTTTCTTAGTTTCTATGTTGTTTATTTCTGCTCTGGATTTTATTATTTTGTGTCTTTTGGTTGTGTTTGGGTTTCTTTGTTGCTGTTGTTCCAGCTCCTTAAGATGGTCCTTTAAGCTGCTAATTTTGTCGTTTTCCTCTTTCCTGACATAGAATTGTATTGCTATGAGTTTCCCCCTGATTACTGCTTTTGCTGTGTCACACAAGTTTTGACAAGTTGTTTCTTCATTGTCGTTTGTCTCAAGGAATATTTTTATTTCTTCCTTGAGTATCTCTTTGATCCAGCTGTTTTTGAGCAGCATGTTGTTTAATCTTCAGGTATTGGATTTTCTCCATTGTTTCTTTTTACAGTCAATTTTGACTTCTATTGCATAGTGATCTGACAGAGTGCTTCTAAGGATCCTTACCTTTGTGATTTTATGCAGGTTAGATTTCTTTCCTAAGGCATGGTCTATTCTGGAGAAGGTTCCATGTGGACTTGAGAAGAATGTGTATTCTGTTTTCTGGGGGTGGAGGGCCCTATATAAGTCTATGAGCCCTAGTTCTTCTAATTTTTCATTTAGGGTTCTTATTTCTTTGTTAGTTTTCTGTCTGGTGGATCTGACCAGTGGTGATAGTGGAGTATTAAGGTCTCCCACTACTATCACATTTCCCTTCATGTGTTTCTCCAGTTTGCAAGCAATTGCCATACATATTTTGCTGGCTCTGCATTAGGTGCGTAGATGTTAACCAGCGTTAGCACTTCTTGGTCTAGTGTTCCCCTGATTAGTAAGTAGTGACCCTCTTTGTCTCTGATCACTTTTTTGAGGTTGAATGCAATTTGGTCTGATATAAGAATGGCCGTCCCTGTTTTTTTTTTTTTATTTCCATTGGCCTGGATAATTGATTTGCATTTTATTCTAAGCCTGTGCCTATCTTGTACTTGTAGGTGTGTTTCTTGTAGGCAGCAAAAATTTGGTTTATGTTTTCTAATCCAGTTCTCTATTATGTGTCTTTTAATGGGAGAGTTTAATCCATTAACATTTAATGAGATTATTGACAGAAAGCGCTGTTGTGCGGTTGTGTTGTTTAGGGTGGTTGTTACAATCGGGGATTTGGATTGTATAATTAGTCTCTGAGTAGGTGATTTAGGGTCGGTTTTGTTTGCACAAATAGTGCAAGTTCATTTTTGTTTGAGAATGACTTTAGTCTTCCCTCCCATATGAACGAGAGTTTCATTGGATAGTGGACTCTAGGTTGAAAATTTCTTTCATTCAGTTGTTTAAATATGTCATTCCACTGTCTTCTTGCTTGAAGTATTTCATATGGGAGATCTGGTTTGATTCTAATGTTCCTTCCTTTGTATGTGAGGGTTTTTTTCTCCCTTATTGCTTTAAGTAGGTCGCCTTTCTCTTTGTTTCTTACCATTTGAATTATTATGTGTCTTGGAGTTGGTTTGTTAGGGTCTATTTTGTTGGGGACTCTTTTAACCTCCTGGATTTGCTCAGATGTGTCTTTTCAGAGAGGGTGGGAAAATTTCCCACTATTATCTCCCTGACTAATTATTCTTCCCCTTTCCCTGTTTCCTCCACTTCTGGTATACCTACAATTCTTAGATAGTTTCTTTTGTCTTTGTTAATTAAATACTGGACTTTTACTTCCAGTGCTTTTTCTTCTATTTCTTTGTTGGCTTTTATGTTGTCTTTTGATTGCAGTTTATCTTTGAGTTTTCTATGTGATTCTCGAGCTGTGCGATTCTGCTCTTCTGGCTTTCTACGGTTTTACATATTTCATTTAATTTTGTTTGTATGGAGTCTTTCATATTTTATAGGATTTCTTGTTTAAATCGGTTCATTTGTTCATCTATTGATTTAGTGTAGTCTCTGGCCAGTATGTCTTTCATTTCTTCTAGCATGGCTTGGAATTCTATTCTCATGGCTGCTTTTAGGTCTTCCTCTCTTGGGTCTGCTCGTCTTGGTGAACTTGGGAACTTGTTCTGATTTCTCTCCATCTCTCCTGTTGTTAATGTTTTTCTTGGTTTACCCATCTTTCTTTGCATTTATTGGCTTGGCTTAGAGTGCAGTGCCTTCAGGTTTTAGCCCGCTTTTGCCACCTGTGGTGTGGGGCTGGGTCTCTTCTCGGGATGTGTCTCTACGTGAGTATGTTGGGTGATGTCGCTGAGTTTTGGACCCTCGTCCTCAGTCCAGCCTGACCAATCACCATTCCCTTCAAGCTAGACAGTGCAGGTTCACTCTCTGGCCTGTCCTTGTTCCCTTGAATGGCCGCTTTCCATCCGCCCTAGTTGGCGACATCCTGCACCCACTCTGGCCTGTTCTGGGAGCTCAAGGTTCCTTAGAATGGCTGCTTTCCACCCACCCTAGTCAGCAACCTCCTGCACCCACTCTGGCCTGTTCGGAGCTCAAGGTTCCCTAGAATGGCCGCTTTCCACTTGCTCCAGTTGGCGACCTCCTGCATTCACTCTGGCCTGTTCCAGGAGTTCAAGGTTCCCTAAAATGGCCGCTTTCCACCCGCCCTAGTCGACGACCTCCTGCACCCACTCTGGCCTGTTCTGGGAGTTCAAGGTTCCCTAGAATGGCTGCTTTCCACCCGCCCTAGTCGGTGACCTCCTGCACCCACCTACATACAAGTTTTTATCTGGACTTATGACTCTAAATCCTTTAGTAAATATCAAAGGGTGAGATTGTGGAATGTCTGGTAAAAGCATGCTGAACATGTAAGGATTTGAACCTGGTTTGAACATGGTTGCATCAATCTAGGCCAGCCATAGAGAAAATTTTGGTTACTCCACATCCTAAAGCATGTTCTAGATTTGGGATCTTGGGGTATCTTTCTGTGTTTAAAATTTGCTTTTTATGATGATGGCATATAATGTAGAGAAGTTTTCTATATGGTGTTTTCTATCTATATATCTTCCTTGGTGAGATGCCTTTCACCCGTTTTTAATAGGGCTTATTACTTCATTTTGGTTGACTTTATGGTTTCTCTGTATATCTTGAGTCACCAGTTCTTTATCAGATATATCTCTTGAAGATATTTTCTACTAGTTTGTGGTTTGTCTTCTAGTTCTTTTGACAAACAGAAGCTTTCCACTAGAATGAAGTCTTCTTTACTTTCTTTGACTTTTCTTTCATAACTTTATGTAGAAAGGCCTCCCAATATTGAAAATCATCTATATTTTCTCTAGGGTTCTCCTCTAAGAGGTATTTAGTTTCATGCTTCACATTTAGTTCTGTGATTCATTTGAATTAATGTTTTTTAAATTTCTCACATTGTGTCTAGATTCACTGTTTGTCTGTGGATGTCCTGTCTTAGGTTAAAGGGACTGTCTTTTTTGCATGAATTACCCTAACTTGATTGTCAGAGATCTAAGGACTACCTAAATAGTTTTATTTCTGGACATTCTTAATGTCTGTCATTCCACCAATACTACATGGCATTATATTCTTTTTTTAAAATTTATTTAAATAATATGTATCGCATAGTTACGTAACTGATCATATAATACATTTGTTTCAGGGTGACAGAAAGCGAAGTTATTAAAAATATAAAGAAAATAGAAGGGGCCGGTGAGGTGGCGCTAGAGGTAAGGTGTCTGCCTTGCAAGCACTAGCCAAGGAAGGACCACAGTTCGATCCCCCGGTGTCCCATATGGTCCCCCCAAGCCAGAGGCAATTTCTGAGCGCTCAGCCAGGAGTAACCCCTGAGCATCAAATGGGTGTGGTTCCCCCCCAAAAAAAAAAGAAAATAGAAAATTTAAAAAATTTGGAAGAGAGTTAATTAGCAGTTATTTTTATGAAAATTATTGCATCACAATAAGGTCATTAATATAATAGCCAAAGGTTAGTGCATTCCCCTCTTTTTTTTTCTTTAGAGATGGGAGATATGCTATAAAGAAAATATGTGTGTGTGTGTGTGTGTGTGTGGCAGTTGTTGTTTGCATAGACATGACAAAATATGGAAGAAATTGGAAAGAAAGAACCTTGGCCTGAAAAACAGGGAGGTCTTACCCCTGAAGTATTTTGGCATAAGACCAACTCAAGGCTCCAGGCATACTAGATTGTCCAACCCCATAGTCATTTCTGGTGGTCCCAGTATCAGATCTTCACCATCACAATTGTTAATGTCAGGTTTCTGTAGTTATAGATCCTGATTTCTGTACAGGTCTTATGCTGAAGTATGGTTGGTGTGTAGTGTCTTCTGGCTACATCTCACCATCAGGTAGCATTGCAAAGAGTTTTTTCCTAAAAGCAGACTGTTGCTGCTGCCCAGTTGTCAGGGTGACATAAAAATTATCTTCGAAGTAAGTCAGTGCCACGGCTGTAGCAGGGCTTTCCTTGGAAAAAGTTATGTTCCTGGTGCTGGTGTAGGAAACCATGTTTGTTTCGTATGTGGTATGCAGGGTTCAGGAATAAATGGTCAATATCCAATCAACTGAAGTCTAAGCCAAATCACTATGTATGGCATTATATTCTGAAAGACTTCATTTTTTTTAACTTAGAGAACTTTGATAACTTAAGAAATAGACCATTCAACCAGACTGAAAACCAACAAAAATATTCTAGTCCTGAAAAGAGAAAAGGAAAAAGAGGCCCCGTATATATGTGTATATATATATATATACACATATATATGTATATATAGATGATATATAGATATATATACATATATAGGACACTGCATCCACAAAAATCTGGATACACATTCTTCTCCAATGTACATGGGTCATTCTCCAGGATAGACTACATGCTGGCACATAAAACAAACCTCCATAAAATCAAGAGGATAGAAATTTTGCAGGCTACCTTCACTGACCACAAGGTTCTGAACTTATATGTGAACTAAAAAGGGACACAGAAGAAGAACATTAAAAACTGGAAATGAAACAGTGTGCTACTGAACAACCAGTGAGTCCGAGATGAAATCAAAGAGAAAATCAAAACTTTCCTGGAAACAAATGACAATGAAGACACAAACTATCAGAATCTATGTGACACAGCAAAAGCAGTACTGAGAGGAAAATTTATAGCTTTGCAAGCACACATCAGGAAGGAAGAAGTTGCATACCTCAATAGCCTAATAATGCAGCTCATAAAATTAGAAAATGATCAGCAAAAGGAACAAAAATAGGGAGACAGAAGGAAATAACAAAGCTTAGAGCAGAAATCAATGAATCCAAAAGAAATCCGAAAGATCAACAAAAGCATAAGTTGGTTCTTTGAAAAAATAAACAAGATTGATAGACCATTGGCAAAACTCACAAAGAGAGAAATTTGATAAACCATATTAGAATTTAAAAGGGGGAGATAACCACAGATATTGCAAAGATTCAAAGGGTAATCAGAGACTACTTTGAGTAACTCTGAGCCACCAAATATGAGAACCTGGAAGAAATAGATAAATTCTTGGACTCATAACCTTCCACGGTTGAATAAGGAATATGTAGCATATCTAAACACCCCCATCACCATTGAGGACATTAAATGGTAATCAAATGTCTACCCAAAAACAAAAGCCCAGGCCCAGATGGATTCAATAATGAATTATTTCAAACTTTTCAAGAGGAACTACTACTAATCCTGGCAAGACTCTTTCATGAAAAAAAAAAAACAAAAACAGGAACACTTCCAAACAGCTTTTATGAAGCCAACATCACCTTATACCAAAACCAGACAGATGCTGCCAAAAAGGAAAATTACAGATCATATCCCTGATGAACACAGTTGCAAGGATCCTCAACAAAATTCTGGCAAATAGGATCCAATGTCTCATCAAGAAGATCATACATTATGATCAAGTATATTTCATACCAGGAATGCCAGGATAGTTTAACATCCATAAATCTATCAACATAATACACAACATCAACAACAAGAACAATAAAAATCATATGATCATATGAAAAAATCATATGATCATATCAATAGATGTAGAGAAAGCATTTGATAAGGTCCAACACATATTCTTTTATATATATATTTTTATTGTAAGAATTTATTTAAGAGACAAGATTGATTAACATATTGAGGTGAAATAACATAACATAAGATAGTAACATAACATATAATGTAATTAATATAATATAATATATGTAAGTCAAAGAACATTTCTGATTAAAACACAATTTTTTATCATAATGACTTACATATCTTTCACAGTAGTATTTTAGGTACATATTAACATTGAATCAAAGGAATACCCATCACCAAATATGTCCTCCCCATCCCAATTCCCTTTCTGCAATCCATATACCCCACCATCACCCCCTGAGCTGCTAGAGTAGGTGGTTTCCTCTTTGTCTAGCTTACTATTAGTGATCATATATCTGTTTGGTCCTGGTACCCTCCCTTGTTTTTCCCTCTATTTAAGAGGTGGAGCTAGATAAATCAAGTTATGTGGTTTTGTTTGAAGGAAAGAAAAGCAATAGATTGGGGTACAAAATAAGAAAAAAAAAAGAAGTCAAATACGCTGAAAATGGGCAGAGTCCTTCTAGAGGCTTTCAACCTCAGTTTGAGAGAGGATGTGAAAAAGGTAATTGAAACACCACCATATAGAAAGAAATATCAAATTAAATATCCAGTGAGCACTACAGCAATAAAGACAAGACACAATAATCTCGGTTCTGAAATCAAATCATGCTGGAGTGCAAAAAGAAAGAGAAAAATAAGATAAAATAAAATAAAATAATATTTGAGACATCAACTTCAATCTCTACACCAAAATAAAGACGTCAAAAAAACGATCAATAGATAAATAAATATGTGGAAAAATGATTGTTTTGTGCTTTTTTTTCTTTTCTTTTTCCCCCTGCATAGGCACAATAACTATTGGGGATATTGTAGAGGGAATTCCCTTGGCCTAGGAGATACAGGGTTTCTCCACCCCTGAAGAGAGAAAGGAACTCTTATCCACTGCTGGTGGGAATGCTGTCTAGTTCAACCTGAATGGAAAGTGATATGGAGATTCCTCCAAAAACTAGAAATTGAGCTTCTACATGATCCAGCTATACCTCTCCTAGGGATATACCCTAGGAACATAAAAATGCAATACAAAAATCCCTTCCTCATACCTATATTCATTTCAGGGCTATTTACAATAGTCAGACTCTAGAAACAACCGAGATGCCCTTCAACAGATAAATGGCTAAAGAAACTGTAGTACATATACACAATGGAATATTATGCAGTCATCAGGAGAGATGAAGTCATGAAATCTCCCTATACATGGATGTACTTGGAATCTATTATGAGGATGAAATAAATCAGAGGGATAGAGATAGATGCAGAATAGTCACACTCATTTATGGGTTTTAAGGAAAATAAAAGACATTCTTGCAATAATTTTCAGAGACAAAAGAGAGGAGGGCTGGAATTTCCAACTCACAACATGAAGCTCACCACAAGAGTGATGAGTGCAGTTAGATAAATAACTACATTGAGAACTATCATAACTATGTGAAATGAATGAGGGAAGTAGAAACCCTGTCTAGAGTATAGGTGGGGGAAGAGTGGGGAGGAGGGAGATTTGAGACATTGGTGATGGGAATGTTGCATTGGTGAAGGGGGGTGTTCTTCACATGACTGAAACCCAACTACAATCATGTTTGTAATCAAGGTGTTTAAATAAAGATATTAATAATAAAAAAGAAATATACCATTGATCTTTTAACTTTGCCTCTCAGATAAGAAATGGAGCTCAAAAGTGGAGCACCACATTGTGCTCTTTTTTGTCTCCTTCCCTTCCCAACCCTTACCACTTTGCTTAACTGATGCTTTTTCCATTTTTAAAAAAATGAAAGTTCAATGGTTTTTGTTTTACATCAGAAATAGTTCATGACTTTAAGAGAGATGTATTTAAATGTCCTTCACTTCAAACTGCCCTATTAATGCCACCACATCAAAAAATCAGACCTCTGCAATGAAGACTGAGAAGCATCTCTCAGGGAGGCCCAGGGCCTGAGGTCTCTGGGCTACTGTTTCCTCTTGGAGTCACATGTAAAAACTGAGTTTGTACTATTTTACCTGCTGGTTTTAGTCAAGTACATAGACCCAATGTGGACTCGGACAGAATGCATCTGAAGAGTAATAGCACAATTTTCAATATTGACCATTTTGGAGGATAATAAAACAATAGCCCCACCCCACAATCAACAGACTGCAGTCTTCCTTCCACCACTAGAACATAGCAACTCCCCAACAGATTCCTGCAGTCCAAAGGCACAAATAGATATACTGACACAAGGTAGTTCTTTGCATAACTATCAGAGCAGCTTATTTGATCTCTGAAAAATCCTGTAACAAAGACAGCAGCTTGTTTTTGTACTTGTCTTTCTCTCTGATGTGTAGATATGAAAATTTTTTGCCCCCATATTAGATTACAGGATATGGAGATTGTGCTTTGGCTTTCACCTTTGCTGTCTTGTATGTATGAGGCTCCAGGAGAGAGCTTGGGGGCACTTGCTTTGCCCTCCTCAGCCTTCAACCACCTCAGAGAACTGTCCAAAAATTTAGCTCAGTGCTTACTTTGGCAGCACATGTACAAAATTTAGCTCATCTCTCTTTTAATTGTTAGGTTTTTAATCTCAACCCAATGTATTATACTTTCCCCCATTTATCCACACCTCTGGGATGATCTAGGAAGAGACCTAATACTCCATGTTCAGCTGTATAGTGTTGGCATAATTGCTACTTACTCCAAATTCCTGCTTCTCTAGTCAGGGATTTGATTTTTTTGCTCAAATATGTACTAAGACCCCTCAAAAGATTTCTCTGGGGCATAAAAACAAATATTAATATGGCAAAGAGCCAAACCCAGTTTGACTGTTCGATGAGTGATTCTTTCCAATGAAGGGCTGGCTCATCACTCGTAAGCAGAATAGGATTCACTCTGCTCTCTCTTTCTCCAATTCTGCACTAATGTTAGTATATTCTTTAAAGTAGAACATTGATAAGTCCTCTGGGGTTTCTGGCAACTAGAGCTGCATTCTGGCATTCAGGAGATGCCAAAGAAGTACTTGAAGGTGTGTGTAAATAAGTAAATGGCTTTGGAAGATTCTCAGACTAATAATGAGTAAATGCTTCAACAGGTTGTCTTAGAGCTTATTGTAGCTAACAAGTAGAGAAAGGGAATGGGATTCTAGGACATGTCGCTGGCTGAGGAATGATCAGGCAGAAAGGATTCACTTTTATTTGAAGCTAGGGATGGAGTGAAGTATAAGGAGTGGGGAATTCTTTCAAAAAGGAGGGGACTTCATAAAAAGATTTGATGAAGGAGTTTGGATATGAGACAGGCAAGAGAAGGAAGGCAAAGCATATAGACCATTATCATGAGCAAAACATGGTAAGAAGGAAAGAAATGCCATTACAAAATTCCTAGAAATGCAAAAGGCTGAAGGGAAAAGCACATAATAACAATTCACTCACTACTTGACTGCAGAGAACACTTATACCTAGTCCCTAAAGCTTAAACAATTTATTGATGTTGGTGGATATACTAACTATGTTCTATTTTGAAAATGAAGAAACGATATCCCTCCATTTTAATGTATTAAAGAAACACCAAGGTATAGGAGCTGTAGAGATAGTACAAGAGTTAAGGAACTTGCCTTGCATGAGGTGGCTCCAAGTTTGATCCCTAGCATTGCTTATAGTCTCCAAGCATCACCAGGAGTGATCACTGAGCACAGAGCCAAGAGTATGCCCTGAGCACCAGGAGGTGTGGCCCCCTAAAAAAAACTCATGAAGAATGCAGTCTATTCCTCACCAATATCTATTTTCCATGATAGTCACTGACTTCCTGTTCTAAACCCAGCTTGACTATGGGGGTCTGAAGGCAGTGGGACTGAGACAGTACATCACACAGCTGTGCCACTCAGGCCTTCAGCCTTGCCAAACTTTAGAAGCTTCAGAAAAAATGCCATTCTCTGCTTGGGTGCCATCAGAACATGGTTCAGAGTCCCCCTTATTTGATATCCCGGTCCCTGCAACTGAGAAGAGGCTATGAACAGGTCCTTTTTGTTTGTTTGTTTGTTTGTTTGTTTTTGGGCCACACCATTTGACGCTCAGGGGCTACTCCTGGCTATGTGCTCAGAAATCGCTCCTGACTTGGGGAACCATATGAGACACCAGGGGATTGAACCATGGTCCACCGTAGGCTAGGGCAGGCAAGGCCGACACCTTAGCTTGCACCACTGCTCCGACCCCTGAACATGTCCTCTTAACATGCTGGCAACCATTTTCTTGGGCAGTTTAATTCCAGCTCAGTGATTATCTAAGTATGTTCCTCGGAATGCACAGTAGCAGGACCTCCCTCCCTTAAGCTTTAGCTGGAGCTGGGAAACCCCAGCAATTTGTTTGCGCCAAACACATCTTGTAACAGTCCTCAGTTTGGGCCTAACTTACCGAGGCTTCATAGGAAAAACTCCATGGCCTTCTGGTTTTCCAGCTGCATTTAGTGTATAGAAAACCACCTTTCCCCAAGCCAATTTCTAGAAATGTCTCACTTCTCTACCTAAGCACATATTTTTTATGTGACATTTGCAGATAGAGGGTAAAATGAGCTGTGTTGCTTACATCCAGCTTTTTTTTTAATTTTTTATTTTTAATTATGAGAACAAAGACGCAAAGAAAAAGGACAAGGTAAAGTTACAGTGGGAGGACAATCACCCATAAACAGAATTCTCAGAAGTCTCCTTGCTGATATCTTAACTT
This sequence comes from Suncus etruscus, assembly GCF_024139225.1. Lineage (NCBI taxonomy): Eukaryota > Metazoa > Chordata > Mammalia > Eulipotyphla > Soricidae > Suncus > Suncus etruscus. Next base: position 119,262,270 of record NC_064854.1, on the reverse strand, counting down.
TGAACTTTCAGCCAAAGAACATTAAGAAAAATAAAACAGAGCCCATGTACAATTACTTTGTCCCTCAAGTCCCCAGATTGTAATACATAATATTTCTTAGCAGCACATCAAGCAATCTAAAGCCATAAAATTTATGTAACTCCTTAAACATTGAAGGCATAGTGTTTTTTTTACATTTCCATGCACATACATATTAGTTTAAGTTAACCTCAAAAGTGAGTTTTTCGGGGCCGGGAAGGTGGCGCTAGAGGTAAGGTGTCTGCCTTACAAGCGCTAGCCAAGGAACGGACCACGGTTCGATCCCCCGGCGTCCCATATGGTCCCCCCAAGCCAGGGGCGATTTCTGAGCACATAGCCAGGAGTAACCCCTGAGCGTCAAACGGGTGTGGCCCAAAAACCAAAAACCAAAAAAAAAAAAAAAAAAGTGAGTTTTTCTTTTTAAGGATAAGAGTCAAAGGAGCACAGTAAAAACGGTGTTAGAGTGGCAATAATTGTTTGCATAGGCCCACCAAAATATGGGGGACATGGAAAGGAAAAGTCTTGGCCTAAATACAAGGAGACCCTACCCCTGAAGTTTCCTGGCATAAGACCAACTCTAGGCTCCAGGCAAACTAGTTTGCCCAATCCAAGTCATTGTCTGTAGTGCCAACACACTTTTATTTTTCACAGTCTCTGTTGTTGGTATCATGTTTCTGTATTCAAGATCCTGGAATCTGCATATCCTACATTGAAGTCAGGATGTGGAGCGTCCTCTAGTTTCACCTCACAATTAAAGGGCAATGCAGAATACATCCAGCTTTTTAATCCACACCATTTCCAACTTTGGGCTTGATTCTTTCATCTCCAAGCACTCATATCAGAACTAGGGCCAGCGAGACAGAACCTGTCTGCTTTGTTTTTAAATCTCCATATACCATGAGTGCCCTGTTAGATGCCCCAATAAGATAAGTTTCCTTGCGGTTGTGGGTGAGTGAGTGAATGAGTGATGCTGCCACTCCTTACTATCACCTGCTTGCTCCCCAGTGTCTGTCGCTAACAGTGAGCCATGAGCCCCCTCCACCCCCATAAATACACAGACAAGGCTACAGGCTTACCTCACTTCCTTTGGTTGGCAACTAACTGATAAGTTCAGGCCCAGAGCCCTAGATCCAGCCTTGGAAAAGGTTTTGAGGGAAAGAACTAGGTTTAGGATAGCAATTAATGTTGTCATCTGCTGGAAGAGAAAAACAGGTTGCAACCACCGTTAGAAAATGCCCTCTGGTTCTTAACTTAGAACTGCCTTATTTTTCTTAGTCTTTCATCTTTACCCGTTGCAATCTTTGGGGGGCTTCACTCTGTTTGCTAAAGGTGCGTAGGTGTTAAAGTCATGCAATGGAAAAAACACGCACACACATGTACACACCACAGTTTTTTTTCTCCTGTCCCTATGCAAATAGAGGCATTTATGGCTTTCTGAAAGAAAGAAAACTGACCATTGCAAATTGGCTTTTGCAATTTCTCTTAGAAAACAAGTTTGTTGTTTTGTTTTGGTTTGGTTTTTGGGCCACACCCGGTGACCTCAGGGGTTACTCCTGGCTAAGCGCTCAGAAGTAGCTCCTGGCTTGGGGGACCATCTGGGACGCCAGGGTATCGAACCGCGGTCCGTCCTAGGCTAGCGCTGGCAAGGCAGACATCTTACCTCTAGCGCCACCCCGCTGACCCCAGAAAACAAGTTTTTCTAATGCAAACCAAAGAAACCAACCTGAATTTTTTTTAAGTATGAAAAGTCAGTTGGAGGAGAAGAAAAGTAAAATGTCCAAGAAGATGGTTGAAGGTTTAATGGAAATGGTTATTAAATATCTTCTCTTTTTTTTTCCTCTGTGGGGGCTATTTTTTCATGTTTTTTAATTAAATTTTATTGTGGCCATTTTAAATTACAAATATTTCACAGTAATATTCAAGATTCAGAGTGACAATAAATCAAGGGCATTCCCACCAACATCTCTCTTTTGAAGGACTCTACTCTTTCCTGCATAGGGTAGGGAACTGGGTACTAGCACTGCTCCTGGGAGTGTGAATTGATTCAGCCACACTGGGGGAGATAACAGCACTGTCCTTCACATAGAAGGTTGTTTATCCAATAATATTTACCCTCTAATGATTGGTCCACCCGGAAATGGTCCTGTTGTAGAAGTATTTGTCTTGGTATAAATGAATACAAACGGTTGGGTTTATGGTTTAATGAGTTGAGTTTCTGCTTCACACTGAAAAGACCTACATTTGATCACAGCACTGACCCCTAAGCACAAGGCAATGAGTAGCCCCAAAGAACCACCAGTTGTGTCCCTTCTCCAAAAAGAGAAAAGAAAATAAAAAGCATTCAGTGCTTGCACCAGTAATATCTGGTTTTATAAAGAGTGACACAAATATCTCCACCACTTTGAAAATTTTAGTGACTCCACTCTACTATTATAGGATCTCCACTAGTTTCTAATGTAGTTAGTACTAACCAATAGAAATTTGAGGAGAATTTGCACCTTTATTGCAAGAGGTATAAAACTAACATAGCACTTAGCACTGCTCCTGTTGCAGAAAGTTGTTCTAGTAAAAGTTGTGTTGATAGAAGCTGTGTGTTTTTCATCCTATTCCTGCTTTTACTATCTTTGTGTTATTTTGATATCTTATTTGGTATAATGTGGTAGATTCTTTTGATTAAATAAATGGAAATTGTAACTTTGGCTCTACCATTTCATATTTTAATTTTAGGCTTTTTATGCATGCTCTACTTTGGGATAACAAGGGATATTCATTATATGCACTCTGTATATTCATTTATGGAATATTGTCTAGCAGTCAGAAAACATATGGTAGAGAATATGTTCTAACATGCAAAGTTTTCCAGGGCATATTTATAATTAAAAAACAAATTGTGATATTCAATATTATGGCACTTATGATGGTTACCAGATACAAAAATGACATTAATTATATGTCTAGTCATGCATCATGTTTAGTATTGCATAGAAAAACTTCTGAAGAGAGTCATGCACAAATAACTTACCTTCAAGAAGAAATAGGGGTCCGTGAGATGGTCAAGAAAAGTTTGGCTTCATCTATAATTATAGACTATTTTCCCATAACTATATGTTTATTAGGAATAAACTATTCATGATATAATTAGCCTTTAACATATTAGGATCCTAATAAGTATTTTGTTTTAGAGCATAAAATAAATAACTCATTTTGGATATTAAATAATATTATTTGTACAAATATTTGAGTACTTCTCTTTGGAGTACATTTTTGGGGGGTTTTCTTGGGGGGGGGCACATCCGTTAATGCTCAGCGGTTGCTCCTGGCTAAGGGCTCAGAAATTGCTCCTGGCTTGGAGGGGACATATGAGACGCTGGGGGATTGAACTGAGGTCTGTCCTAGGCTAGCACTTGCAAGGCTGTTGGCAATATTGGCTATTGGTAATATTGTCTTACCTCTAGCACCACCACTCCGGCCCCATCTTTGAAGTATATTTTAAAAGAATTCCATCTTGTGAAAATCTCTCACTGTTTATCTGATAGTTAAAACAAAGATTGGGTCTTAACTTCCACTACATACAAGTACCCTATATGACATACATGTATGCACTACACTATACACTACAGATCTCATCATGCTTCCTAAGCACAGCTGTTTCTGCCCTATGCCACATTGTGCTAACTTTCAGGATGTCGAAACCACATTCAAGCAAGTTGTCATACTAGCTGATAACTTCATTTCCAGGCTTCTGTGCCATCTGATTGTCAACTCATAATTTCAGAACTGCCAAAACCAAGAGCCACCTGATTTAGTGGTGATGCCTGGGTCTGTGAGTATAGCCTGACAGCCAGGCACCTGGTATCCTGACCTCAAACCACACATCTCCCCATGTGACCCCAGGGCACCCTTGTGACTTCAAGCCCTGTCCCTGCTAGCAGTCACAACCTCAGAGCAAAAATGGGAGATGGTAGAAGACCCAGAAAACTGCTGGGTTGAGCAGAAGGCCCCTCCAAAACAGCTTCATTTAAGCTTTTGAATCTTTATGCCATTTATTAAGGCCACATAAATGGAACAAGTAATTTTGGATTAAAAGGAAAAGAAAGGTGATATGAAGGTTGAAATAATCTCTCTCCTTCCCTCATTCATGCCCTCGCTCTATACTCCTAGTGCATGGGCAGAAGCACTGAAGAATCCAAACTAAAGATCTCTGAAAATGATCTCAAATATTGTTAGAAAATAATATAGATGTCATCTTGCGTTCTCTGTGTCATTGAGGTGACTTCATTTCTGGATCACATGTTTCCTAATTTCTTCTTATTGAGATGGGGGGCACCAAAAAAAAGACCAATAAATACCTTTTGCTATCTCTATCCCCTAGTGTTTCAGTGCAAGGCCCCTCCAAACACTGCCCACACTGTTTCCACCCACCTCCCACCCAGTGGGTCCTTCATAACATGAATACATGTAGGCTGAGTTGACCACATCTTTTTTTTTAATATTTTATTAAAACACCTTGATTACAAACATGATTGTGGTTGGGTTTCAGTCATGTAAAGAACACCCCCCATCACCAGTGCAACATTCCCAACACCAGTGTCCTGAATCTCCCTCCTCCCCATCACACCCCTGCCTGTACTCTAGACAGGCTTTCTATTTCCCTCATACCTTCTCATTGTTAGGATAGTTCACAATGTAGTTATTTCTCTAACTAAACACATCACTCTTTGTGGTGAGCTTCATGAGGTGAGCTGGAACTTCCAGCCCTCCACTCTTTTGTCTCTGAAAATTATTATTGCAAGAATGTCTTTTATTTTTCAAAAAACTCAATCCAACCTTCTGCTGCCTACAAGAGTTGACCACATCTTAAAAAAAATGAAGTGAGGAGAAGATATTGTACAGAGTAAAGAGCTTTATTTGCATATGTGAGGCCTTGGGTTTGATTCCAAGGCACTGAAAGAAACTAAATACAGGTGAGTCAGAGAAAGTAACTCCTTCTTATGGTGTTCCAGCGGGACACCGGGGAGGGACCACGGGGAGGACAGAATGTGAGACATCACATAGAGAGAAATGTCACTTCATTGGTGTTGCTGACCATGTTTGTCATGGTCAAATACAGAGCTGAGTGGGCCAGTCTGTCCCATTCAGTCTGGCTGATGCCTGCAGTTCTAATAAACGTGTGTGTCCTTAAGCTCTTTTAATAAGGCCTGAGTTCTCTTGAATAAGGAGACTCAATACTGAGGGTGGATGTGGCTGTTCCCAGTGTGGGATATTTGGGGAGTTGACCTTGCATCAGAGTAGCCATCTGAACAGAGAAAGGGCCCCAAGAGCCTACATTCTTTGAAAGGCTCATATAGTGGGGTACATAGGGGGTACATATGGGCTTCCACTATTGCAGTACAGTAGAGAGTTCCCATACTTTAGTTTCAAAGAATATTTGTGTATTTATGAATACAAATATCACTTACCAAATGGGAGTTTGAGCATATCAGTTTGGGCTCCAAAATGGGAAGCTACCATTTAAATATTTATTTTCAGATACTGAATCAAGATACACTTAGGTATTCATCTGCTTTTTGCTAGTCTCAATAAGCAAAAGCTTTGTTACTGTGTGCCTCTGTGAGTTGTTTGTATATTTCAGCTAACGTTAAGAATCTGAAACCAGAATTTAGCTAAAAATCTATTCCAAAATTGCTCAAACTGCCCATTAAAAGAAATCTAAATTTCTAAGGTTTGCAGAGCTTTTAAAGGAACCCATACTGATTTATGGTTTGCTACCACAACTTTATGAAGCTAGTAGTAATAACAAAGTTTCACTGACTTAACCCTGAAATCCACTGGAAATCTGGGGGGAAATCCACTCTCTCCAACACCCACTTTGTTTTTAAATTATGTAAGAAATCCATGAATATCTGCAACTATAAAAAGAAAATTCAAAAATATGTAGATTCAAAAAAGCAAAGAGTCCCTTCTATTCAATACCTTTCCTAATTTGTTATACCTACTTATTATCAAAGTTCGGTGTCTTATCATCTATGACCTTTCTTTGCCTATGTACATAGATGTTCATCTGATCATGTATGTGTTTCTGTGTGTGTGGTGTGTATGAATCTGTCATGTGTGTAATGACTACAACTTAACTTTAGACCTGGAAATACTTCCTTCCCAATGCACCAAGCTCCACTGAGTTGTTTAAAAGTTTGTTGATAGCCCAACTTCAATAATGTGCCACATTTAAAAAGCACAAGTGTTGCCAATAATAAGAAACTTCAAATATTTTGCCAGTACCAGCACTCTGCAGAGCTAGCTGAGAAGGGAGCATGGAGCCAAGCCTACCAAGTGGAAAGAGGCAGAACCAGCCCTGCAATAGAAAGAGAAAGGGTGGTTTTTACCTTCTTCTCTTTTTCCCTCCCTTTATACCCCCAAGAAACTTGTTTTGTTTCAAAATTTTAAAAAGAGTTTCAAGTCTTTGAAGTGTCAGAACAGCCTTAGTTTCCTCTTCCAGCTGCCCCCTGGTCTTACATGTGGCAGTGAGGGGGCTCACTTACTCATTTTGAAAAGGGCAAAAGGGCTTCAACTCTTCAACTTTCAGCTTTAGAAATGAGTAGAATTAGGGGTTTCCTTTTAGCGTGTCAGAAAATGTGCTGCATCTACTTACTGTCTAAGAGACTTTAAGACTCTACAAGCATAACCTTTTCTTGGTGAGTGCTAAGACTTATATGTTTTTTACTCTTATTTTTTTAAGTAGTCACAAGTTTACTAAAACTACAGTAAATGGTGTCTTTTGCCCTCTTCTCATCAGTTGCCTGGAGCTTAAATAAGTTATTTACATTATGAGAAACAGAGAATATATCTTAATATAGTTGTATACCATAAACTTGATGTCATATAGTAAATATGCTTTGATTGTATTGAATATTAATTCAAGTAAAATATGAGCTGCTTATGACTTACATTATTTAACATACAAATAGATAATAACCCTAATCATTCTCATATGGTTTATCACCTTGTGCAAATGAGCATAGATTTTAAGTACGTTGAAGTGAAAAAAATTATAAAAATATTTTATTTGACCCAGAAAAAAGGAATAAACTCACCTAGAAATTTTGACTCAGGGGATTTATCCTAAAGTACAAGAAGAATTGGGTATATAAAAAATACTTTATTATGGTCAGTGAATTAATGGTCAGTAAATTAGCATCTGGTGATTACACGAAGGTTATGAATTTTTTAACCTTCTTGTGATAGTGTCTTGTTTATTATTTTAAGTATTTAATGACACAACACTAAATTTAAATCATCAAATTAGAAAATGTTAGAGAGCCAGGCCTAGGAAGGGGTGCAGGACATGGGTCACCCCACACCCCTCTACCTCCTTCCTCGGGAACTCCAGGGCTTCTCCTGGGCCACATGCCTGGGCAAGCCAGTGAGGTGGGTCCCTTGGAGGAGCTTATTGGTTTCCCTAGGCTTTCCCCATTTCCCTCCTGGCTTCAGAGGGAGAGTCTGGGGTGGGACTTTGACCTTCCGGCCTTCCATATCTTGAAGGATCTCTTTCATTCCTGGGAGCCGGGAGGTTCTGCCAGCATGGGGTTTGGCAGCCCTTCGCCATGCCAAAGGGCCTCTTTAACCAGGCCTAAAAAGGGGTGCGGGAACTGGGTCACCCTGCATCCCTCTACCTCCTTCCTCTGGAACTCCAGGGCTTCCCCTGGGCCACATGCCTGGGCAAGCCAGTGAGGTAGGAATAGCAGCACAATAGGTTCTGGCTTCAGGAATTACCAGGGAAGTTTCCTTACTAACCCTGTCCATTGTGAAATCGCATGGGGTTGGATATCATTGTGTTTCATTTGTTTGTCATAATCTGAAAACCATTCAGGAGCTCGTTTTATTCCATTACTCCCTCACTCCCACCTCCTGTTACCCCACATTTAACCATTTTTCTGTACTAATAATTTTTGTTTTGGCCAAGGTAGATTACACCTCTTTCACAGTAATTTTTTGGGTGGAGTCTGAAGCTTCAGCAGGCAATACGTGGACGGCATGGCTCCACACTGTAGGCTGTTTGGCCAAGCTAAGGGGAAGATGCATCCTCAGCTGCCCCCCGAACACTCACACAGTCTTTTCTCTCCTTCCTCCTGGTCCCCAGGTTATTCCTGGACACCTGCTCAGGGTACCAGCAAGTGGGTTCCGATGAGGAGCAATTTAAAAGAGATCCCAGGCTTCCTAGTTCCTGTAAGGGGCTGGGAGGGAACTGGTGAACTTCCAACTTCCAGCAATTAGGAAGCAAACGCCTCTCGGGGAGTCAGAAGCTTCAGTAGGCAACACGGGGAGGACATGGATCATGTGTGCTCTTCGCTTGTCCAAACACAGACCAAAATGGTGTCTTGAAAACAACACCCTCCCTCTTGACTATTTCTAAAACATAAAAGGTGTAACTCCACCCTGGATTTAGGTGTACCTACCTGAGACCCACCCTTTTCTGGGAGGGGTCTTGGGAACCGGATATTAGGTGTAACCTTACCTGCAAGACCCCTCCCATTCTGGGGAGTGGTCTTGGAAGGTTATATAAAGCTTTTGACCCAGGGGATTAGGGTCTTTGCCTCTTTTGGTCTTTGACCAGCATGGAGGTCAAAGGAAGATGGCTGAAAGGAGTTAAGATGCGGGGCCAAGAATAACTAGTGCTTGAAAGGTTATGATGTAGGCCACACACATGTGGTGGATAGGGTATGAATAAAGCTGATGCTTCCTGATGTCTGCCTGTGAGTGAGTTCAATATCCATCGCTTTCCTGAACCCCAGACCCGCCGGTTGATGGGGGATGAAGCCACGTGGCCCGGGCCTAAGGACAAAGGCCTCCATTCTTCACCATCCATCTCCATCTTTAACCATCGTTAATTATTTAATACAACAAAAAGGGACACATTTATCTCCTTTGTATATCTCAGATGTATTCCCTTAACATTTATAACTCTTTTTGAACATCCTCATATAGTGACAATTTTGCCCACTGGTTTTGTTATTTGATTGTTTGATTTTCCCCCTTTAAGATGTTTTATAAGCAATACTGGTAGAAGAGTATCTCTGTATAGATTTCATGTTTGAACCAAGTTACGTGGAATGTTGGAATTTTATTCATCGGCCCCCAGATGCACCAACAAAATCTTGTGGCATTGCTTCTCTTTTGCATAGGCACATTAAAATGGGAAAATAATACATATGCAAGCAAGTTCTTATCTAATAGAGATGGAAACACAAATTTGGTAATGCAGTTAGGCCTTATACCCTGAACATTGGCATAATGATTTGGCTTAGGCCTCAGAAGAATGGGCATCACCCACACACACCTGAACAATGGATACCATCTATGGAAACGACCACAATTGTCTATAACATTACCATGATCCAAGCCTCTACCAGAGAAGACCTACCACTGCTTTGGCATTGACTTACTTCAAAGAGTGCTCCCAACACCCAGGCGATTCAGCAACAGCCTGCTTGCAGGTCAGATCGTTCCGCATTTAATGGTATGCTGAAACTAGAGGATGCTCCACATCAGCCTAACATCAATGAAAGAAATGCACAGAATCCAGAATCTTTAAATATAAGAATCTGATACCAACAATAGCTAAAGTGTGAAAAAGTTTCACCGGGACCACAGAGAATGATTAGAGTTGGACAGACTGGTGTGCCTGGAACCCAGAGTCGTTCTTATGCCAATAAACTTCTGGGGTGAGGCCTTTTTGTAATCAGGTCAAGGATTTTTTTTCCATTTTCCCCATTTTTCTGGACCTATGCAAACAACAGTGATTGCCACTATCACACCTTTACTATATTTTTTACTCTTATCCTTTAAGGAAAAAAAATACAATTTACTGAACTTAAAAACAAATAACTGTAGTAGAATGCCTGTCTCAAATACAGGCAGGGGATGGGTAGGGGGGAGGGAGGAATGTTACACAGGTGAAGGGGGGGTGTTCTGTTTGTGACTGTAACTCAACTATGATCATGTTACTTAAATAAAAAAATATATTAATAAAAAGAAAATGTTAGAGCATCTTTGCTCAATATTTCATAGCAGTTTAAAGGTACTTCTAGTTAAATGTGGTTGCTTCAGAGTCCACTTATGTACACTCCATCATAGTCTTGGGCATCACTGTTTTGTCTAGATGGAATGTCTCACATCCCCCCACAAACATTTCAATATAGTTTACATTACTCACCACCCAATTACCTCAGAATGCATTTCTCCAAAAATGAGAACACCAGATTGGGACTATAGCACATGGTTTCAGATTGTCATGCTTAAAATTAGTGATCATTCTTAAACGTTGTCTAATAGCCAATACTTTCTGAATGCTCCCCAAAATATTCTTTGCAGCCTTGTATGACTGTTGTTTGTCTGAACCTGGAGCCCATCCCGGACCATCATTGCACTCAAATGTTACATTTCATCAGTGACATTTTTTTTATTATGTTTTTATTTTTTGGGTCACCCCCAGCAGTGCTCAGGGGTTACTCCTGGCTCCATGATCAGAAATCACTCCTGGCAAGCACAGGGAACCATATGGGATACCGGAATTTGAACCAATGACCTTCTGCATAAAAGGTAAACACTTTACCTCCATGCTATCTCTTCCGCCCCACATTTCATCAGTGACTTTTAATCTTGCTTCTATGCGTCTTTTCTCTCTCTTCAACTCTCTTTATTCATTTTTCATTTTGGATATGCCCAAAGGAGATCAAGGATTTCTCCTGACTCTGAACTCAGGCAGGCTTGGGGATTAAACCAGGTCAGCTGCATACAAGGCAAGCACCTCCTCTGTAGAACTTCTGGTTCCTTATTCTCCATTTTGTTTGGTTTTTGGTTCACAATTAACAGTGCTCTATTCTCAGGGATCACTCCTGAAGTGCTCAGGGGACCATATGAGGTGCCAGGGATCAAATCCAAATTTGTCACATGAAAGGTAAGTGCCCTACCCATGGTATCATCTCTCCTGCCTTCCTATTTTCTTTATTCATGTAATTTTTTGCAAACACTGGTTCTATGGAGGCACCTCTTTCTTGTCTGTGGCATTCCTTACCTGCTTCTGTGTCTCCTATAATTCCTGGAAATTCCACCTTCAGGGTTATTAAACTATAGCTAGATGCTAAGTAAACTGCATTTCAGATGGCTCTGTGAAATCAGAATGTATGATAGATAAAGCTCTTCCACTTTCTAATGTGTAGATTAACACTGGTTTAAAAGGATATCTATCTAAAATATTAGATAAATAATAATTTATTTATTTAGTATATTTATTTAAATAAATAATTTTTATATTTATTTATGTATATATTTATTTTTATTTACTTATTTATTTATTTATTTATTTTGGGTTTTGGGCCACACCTGGCTGTACTCAGGGGTTACGCCTGGCTATCTGCTCAGAAATAGTTCCTGGCAGGCACGGGGGACCTTATGGGACACTGGGATTCGAACCAACCACCTTAGGTCCTGGATTGGCTGCTTTCAAGGCAAACACTGCTGTGCTATCTCTCAGGCCCCAATTTTTTATTTTTAATAATAATAAATAATAAACTATTTTAATTTTTAATAATAAATAATAATAATTTGTTTTAATAATAAATTGTTTTTATTTAAATAAATAAGTAAATTTATTTAAATAAATATAAATAAAATATTAGATAAATAATATTAGATAATACACAAAGAATGAGAACAAGCAGTGCTGGCGGGGATGTGGAGAGAAAGGAACTCTTATTCACTGCTGGTGGGTTATGCTGTCTAGTCCAACCTTTATGGAAAGCAATATGGAGATTTCTTCAAAAGCCGGAAGTTGAGCTCCCATATGATTCAGTTATACCACTCCTAGGGATATATCCTAGGAAAACAAAAATACAATACAAAAATCCCTTCCTCACACCTATATTCATTGCAGCATTGTTTACAATAGCCAGACTCTGGAAACAGCCTAGATGCCACTCAATAGATGAATGGCTAAAGAAACTATGGTACATATATACAATGGAATATCATTCAGCCATCAGGAGATATGGAGTCATGAAATTTTCCTATACATGGATGTATATGGAATCTATTATGCTGAGTGAAATAAGTCAGAGGGAGAGAGATAAACACAGAATGGTCTCCCTCATCTATGGGTTTTGAGAAAAATGAAAAAACATTTGTGTAATGATTCTCAGAGACAAAATAGAGGAGGACTGGAGGGTCCAGCTCCCGACATGAAGCTCACCACAGAGATTGTTTGGTGCAGTCACAGAAATAATTACACTGATAACTATCATAACAAAATGTGACTGAATGAGGGAAGTAGAAAGCCTGTCTAGAGTACAGGTCAGTGTGGGGTGAGGAGGAGGGACACTTGGGATATTGGTGATGGGAATGTTGCACTGGTGAAGGGTTTTATATATAAATCAAAAAAATAAGAAAGAAAAGATAAGGCCTCCCAATGCTTACCACAGGCTGTGTTCTTTACACTGACTGTATAGAAAAAGGAGGTGGACCCGAAGAGATAGCACAGCGGCGTTTGCCTTGCAAGCAGCTGATCCAGGACCAAAGGTGGTTGGTTCGAATCCCGGTGTCCCATATGGTCCCCCGTGCCTGCCAGGAGCTGTTTCTGAGCAGACAGCCAGGAGTAACCCCTGAGCAATTCTGGGTGTGGCTTTGGGGGGCGGGGCCACACCCAGCGGTGCTCCGGGGGGGTTACTCCTGGTTCTGTGTTCAGAAACCACTCCTGGCAGGCTCGGGGACCATATGGGATGGATCAAACCCATGTGCCAGCTCAGCTGTGTACAAGGCAAATGCCTTACCACTGTGATATCACTCTAACTCCAATATATCACTTTTTTAAACAGCCTGAAACTCCAGCATTCCAACCTACCAAATGCAAAGAACAATGGTAAATTTAGGAAGATACCTACAGTTGGGGATATGGAAAGAAATCCTGGCAAATTTCAATCTCCACCAAAGTGCATGAACCTTATAGATGAGGACCTAAAGTCTATACTTAATGTCTTAGCAATAGAAATCAAGAAGTAACTAATCTGCAAAATTAAGAAATATATAGATGGACCTCTCCTGTCTCCCCATTCTGATCTCACTTGTTTCCTCTCCCATCCCTCTGACCTTCCCTGTCTCCTCCCTCTCTCTGACTTTAGTTTCTTTCTTCTGACCTCTCCTGTCTCCTCTCTAACCTCTTGTCTCCTTTCCCTCTGACCTCTCCTGTCAGAGACTGTTTCTTGCCACTTAAACACCATATATATTTGAAAAATTTAACCAAATCAAAGAACTCTTTCAGAAGATGAGAGAATCCATACAAATGGAACTGAGGGAAGTAAAAAGCATGTTAGCAAGCCATAGTAGCAGAATTACACAGGTGGAGAATCATGACAAACATGAAGACAAATTACAAGCCAGCAGTGAAAAAGAAGTCGATAAGAAAATGAAAGACAAAATATTGAAAGAAAAAGTAAGGTACAAAGATAAAAGAAATAATCTCCGAATTATAGGAATACCAAAAGAGGAGGAAAGGGGGAAAGAGGAAGAACAAGTAGTGAGGGAGATAATAGCAGAGAAATTTCCCACTCTATGGAAATAGACTGCTATACAAATCCAAGAGAAAAAAAGGGTTAAAAATAATAGGACCTACCAGAACAACATCAAGACATATAGTAATTCAAATGGCAAAAAAGAGAGATCTGAACTCTTTAAAGCAATAAGGTAGAAGAAACACTCAACTAGAAAGGAAAGAACATAAGAAAAAGATTTTCCATTTGAGACATTCCAGGCAAAAAACATAGTGGAATGATATATTCAAACTACTGAATGAAAGAAACTTTCAATCTAGAGTACACTACCCAGAAAAACTTTCAATTACCTGGGAGGAAAATAAATAAAAATATTCTTGGATGAAAAAAAACTCACAATATTCAGGTTAACCAAACTGATTCCAAACATAGGCTAGCACCTACTTTAGGAACAAATATTGCAAAAAAAATTTTCCTTTGCTTAAAAACTCAGGTAAAAAAGCATGAGTTTTTAGAAAGGAAAAATACCTTTAGAAGGATAAAAATCACCTAACACATTAATAAACAAGGAGAGAGTTGGAGAAATAGTACAGTGGGCAAGGCAACTGGGTTTGAACTCTATCACTAGTTTTTTGAAATCCACCATAAGTGAATCTGACTACTTCTTGGTATTATGCCTCTCTATCCCAGAAACAAGACAAAGATATATAGTATCTGGTCAAGGTTCAGACAATATTGAGACATCGATCAAATGCAGTGGCTCAAATTGTTAGAGTGCATGATGAGTTTCATGAAGAAAGATGGAGATTATTCTCTATCCCACAATTACTGTGGGAGCAACAATTATTGTTGGGAGCAGCTACCAAGCATTAACACAGAAGTCCACCCCCCTTAAAAACTGCTGAGTATAGTCACCCACCCTACAAACAAAAACAAATGTCCCCACAAGATAATTACTGTCAGAGAGATAGTACAGAGGGTGGGGCATTTGCCTTGCACATGACAGCCCATTTTTGATCCCAGACCTCCCATCTGGTCTTCTGAGCCTCTATGAATGACTCTTGAGTAGAGAGCCTGAGTCAGCCCCAGAACTTCTGGGTGTGCCCCCCCAAATACCATGTATACTTTATTTTTCAGAAAAATAAAGAACAAAAAGGGATCATTATGATTTCTCAAAGTGCTTATTAGCAACCCTAGTCAACAGGCACCCATTGCATTTTCCTATGTGCCTCCTAGAACATACATTCTATCTTTATTATTACCCAATGTTCTAAGATGCTCAGCTCTCTCATTTTCTCCTCTTTCTTCTCTCATCTAAAAGTCTTCTTCTTTCCACCACTCCCTAGCACATGTACCTCTGGAAGGGACTGGTAGTTTATCCCTGCATCTTGTTCACCAACTGACTTTCCCTCTATGAGCTATTCATTCCAGTTACCCCTACACTGCCATTGTCCACCAACCTCCAGATCATTGACTCATTGAGGTGCAGGTCTTGATGCCTGTGATATTCAGCTCCACCCTTCCATCCTCATTCTACCAGATTCAGCTGCTACTCTAGCAAGTTTTGCTCCATTTCACTCTGACAATGCCCTCACAATTCTTCACAGTCAGTGCTGCTCATTGTCATGCCAAAAAATTTCTGCTGAAACATGTCCCCTCTGATTATCACTGGCACAATGAGTTCCTCGCTTACTTAGATATGACTGTGATAATCTAAACTTTCTGTTTTCTTCTGCTTTATCTGACCTTCCTCTAGACTCACTTCTCTTGGCCTTAAGTCTAGACTCTCTCAAACATAAGACCATCTCTTTCTCACAATTCAGCTCCCTGTTATAAATTCACCTGATAAAGTCAATCTGGACATTTTTTTATTTATTTTTGCTCCTAAACCTGAGAAGCCATATAATTTAATGGGATTAACTTCATAGATTTATTTACTTATTTGATGTTATGGATCACATCTGGTGATGACTCAGAGCTTACTCCTTGCAGTGCTCAGGGACCAGAAGTGGTACTGAAAATATAATATAAATTGACTTTCACAAAACATTATTTTAACTCCTGTACTATCTATTCAGCCCCAAGACTCATTTTTTCCTAGTATTTTATAAAATTTAAAATTGTGTAGATACTGTGGGTCAGCTCCTGTTCTATGTTACTCGGTGATTTTTTTCCCAGCAAGCAGTCACCTGTCTTCCTTCTCTTCAGTCTCAACAGATGCATCCATTTTTCAGTTTTCCTAGAAGAATAAATTTTCTCAATATCTTTGCATTTCTGCGCCAGTAAATTCCTTCACTAATACATGAAGAAGTGTTGAGAGAGGTTTAACACTCCATAATGCCAAAGGCCTGAAGAAAGACATTCTTAAAAATTTTGGTAATAAGATAAAGTTGTATTAGTTTTGGAGAACAAACTGGAAACTATCAAAACTGAAAATGCACACACCCACTGACCCAGGGAGTTGCCTTTACTTCTAAGAAGATTTTTAAGAAACCTCCAGAGGACAAAGATGTGCGCACAGATGTTCTCTGCAGCTTTGATGTGGTAGATACCTTCAAACATTTGAAAAAATACCTCTTTGGGGCATGATGACTAAATAAATTATGCTGCTACAAAGCAAATTTTCTGCAATCTTTCAAAAGAATGAGAACAAATTCATGTACACTGATGTGAAAAGAGAACCATTAAGTCAGAAGAAAGTAGCCAGAATAAGATTCCCTTTAGCAGTAAAAGCACAAACACAGAAAGGGAAACCATTACCATTCATTCCTTACAGAAAATATTGGGCAGATTAAAGCTATGCTGATAGTTTTGTGGGTGGTTGAGGAAAAACTACAGACATAAGCATCTGTAATTCTAATTTTGCTATCAAGTGTGCATTACTTTTGTGATTAGTGATAAAAAGGACATAAACCTTAAACGGATATAAAAGAAATACCCTGTGTTATTTCCCTTAATTTTTGTGGTCATTTTCACCAAGTCTCCTTTCTGCTGAGAAACAATTCTCACTTACATTCCCTTCAAACTAGAAAAGAAACAGAAGATTCGAAAGGCACAGAGGTTAGGACACATATCTACCATGGGTTCAATTCCTGCACGACGTAGTCCAAGTGCTGCTGAGAGTTGTCCTTGAGGCTTCCAGCACAGCTAGAGTAGAAATCTATAGGCATCTATGGCACTTCAAGGACCATCACAAGCACTATTGCACCCTTGCTTACTTGCATTGAAATACAGGCCTGCTTGGCTGAGACTCTCTAGTTTACCCATCCACCTACCTTTTGAGCACCCCTTGGGAGCACCATTTTCTGGCTCCTGATACCTTGATTCTTGAACACTTGGCTTTATTTTTGGTTTGGGAAGCATACTTCTACTGTGTCAGGAATTACTCCAGACTGCTCAGGAATAATGCTTGGCAGTGTTCAGAGAACCATATGTGATGCCAGGGATCTATTGGAACAGGTGGCATGCAAAGCAAGTGCCTTATCTGCTGTACTATGTCTTCAGTATCTTGACTTTATTTATTTTATTTTGGATTGGAGGCCATATCCGGGGTTTCTCATTAGTTACTACTGGCTGTGTGATCAGAAATTACTTTTGGTCTACGGCCATACCACCCTGAACAAGCCCGATCTCATCTGATCTCGGAAGCTAAGCAGGATCGGGCCTGGTTAGTGCTTGGATGGGAGACCGACCGCCTGGGAATACCAGGTGCTGTAGGCTTAAAAAAAAATTACTTTTGGAACACTTGGGGATCCATCTTAGATTCTGGGGATCAAAGCCAGGCTGGCCACATGCAAAGTACTACCACTGTAATATTCCTTGGGTCATGACTTTATTTTTTTTTCATTGTCCATTTTTATTTAAACACCATGGTTACAAGGTCTGACGTTTTTGTGGGTGTTTGGGTCACACCCAGCAGCACTCAGGGGTTACTCCTGGCTCTGTAATCAGAAATCATTCCTGGCAGGCTCAGGGGACCATACAGGATGCAAGGATTCGAACCACCGTTCTTCTGCATGCAAGGCAAATGCCTTACCTCCATGTTTTCTCTCCGCCCCTAACTTTATTTATTTTGTTATTATAATAATTTTTATTTTGACCAAAGTGGGTTACATATCTTATTTTTTTAATTATTTTTAAATTAAAAAATGTATCCCCTTGGGTACATTGGAGGTGCAGAGGAGTGGTAGAGATATCTATCCATAACTGGCAATTGTACTAAGCACTGCAGTGCACATAGTGTCCGTATATATATTTCCAGATTAGTATTTTTGTTATTCAGGGGTAGATGACAAGAAGTGCAATTACTGGACAATGCAGGTGCTCTACTTATTTTCTTCCACTTCTAAAAATCTCCATACTGTTATCTGTAGAGTTTGAACCAAATGATATTCCCATGAACAGTGAAAGGAGGGTTCCATGTTTACTTCATTTCCAACAACTCTACTTGTTTCCAGTATTTTTTTATGTATGAAAAGCTCACACATGCGAGGTGATGCTTCATTGTTGCTTTGACTTGCATTTCCCTGGTAGTAAGTGATGAAACTTTTTCAGATGCTTATTGGGCCTCTACTTATATTCTTCACAGAAGTGTCAGTTCATCGTCTCTTCATTTTCCTGGTAAGAGTTGTTGCTTTCTCTGAAAATTTCCTACCCAGACTAATGCAGATCCCATACAATTCCTACCTAAAGTTAATTACATTCTTTAAGGGCTTAAAATGAACACTCTTAAAATTTATTCAGAGCCATAGAAGTTCTTGAAACCCAAAGCCATTCTGAAAAAAAAAAAAAAAGAAATTGAGGGGGTATCTTAGGTCCTATCTTTAAAGTATACTATAAAGTTATAATCATCGAGACACCATGGTAATATAATAAGGCTAGAGCAGCTAGCCTGTAGATTAGAACTGGAACCTAGAAATAAACCCTGGAATCCATGGGCAATTAATTTTTGGTCAAGAAATAAATTTTGCACAAAATAAGGCATGGAATACCTCTTCAACAAATGATATGAAAATTAAATAACCACTGGCAAAAAAATAAAATTGAATTCATGTCTCAAACTATACACAAAGTTAATTCAAAGTGGATTAAAGACCTTAATTTTAGACTAGACTTCATAAAATATATATAAGCAGAACTAAACCTCAAAGGGAGTTTCAATTATTAGATTTTCACAAAAACAGAAACAAACAAATGGGACCACATCAATTTAAAACATTTTCTGCCTGGCAAAAATTTAAAAAATGGGCTAAAATGAAAGATACTACTGACTGGGAGAAGATAGTTTCACACCATGTAGCAGATAAAGATATCTGATATAAACTAATATTCAACAGTACTGACTTTTTTTGACACAGCTGAAAATTTACCCAGTGGGCTTGAATTCATATTTAAATACTTGAAATAAAAATAAAAAATAAAAAACCTACTAGAGAGGTTATTGAGTAAATAGTCCAAAAGAACATTTGCCTTTTACTTTCATTTCTGATGTGTGGAAAAATAAATGTATTATGTGATTTTTTTTCAATTGGTGAAACAGGTTTTAATACCTGTTCATTTTTAGAGGAGAAATAACTAAATCGGTGGTTTATAGTTCTAAATTAAAATTGTAAAGCTTTTTCCAGATATTTTACTTTTATATATTTGATTTTAGAAAGAAAATACTGGTTAACTTATATTCATTTCCAAGAAGGGTGAATATGTATA
The DNA here is from genome assembly GCF_024139225.1 of Suncus etruscus. Taxonomy (NCBI): domain Eukaryota; kingdom Metazoa; phylum Chordata; class Mammalia; order Eulipotyphla; family Soricidae; genus Suncus; species Suncus etruscus. The sequence goes on along the minus strand of NC_064854.1, from coordinate 119,243,008 downwards.
TAAACTATAGATGAAAAATAAATACTATTATGATTTTTTTCTTTTAATAGCTGTTAGGAAAAAAATTACCTATTGTCAAAGAAAAAACACCTAATATTTCACAAAAATAAATTTTGTGTTGTTTTTCTTTAGTCTCAAAGATTCCAGGAAAAATATGCTGGTAACTACTTGGTCAAAACATGAATAAAACCGTAACCGTTATCTACAAAGTCAAGAGAAGACTGCTGCAGTAAACATGATGACAAAAAGGCAACCTAAGACACATCACAGAAAAACTAATAAAATACTTGCTTAAAGATTTACTGGCTTCCAAATACAATGCTATCCTTTGTTCTTCAAGTTAAAAACCATTTCATATTTGGCCAACTTTATTTACATGCTTTATATACAACAAAAATAAACCTAAAATTTACCTTGCCTAAAAAAATTTCCCAAATTTAAAATACTTTTGGAGAGTAAGAAGGAACTAAGAACATTGGTGAAGGGAAATTGACTTTGGTTGTCAGATTAGTGTTGGAATATTACATACCTGAAAATTTTTATAAACAACTTTGTAACACATGGTGTCATAATATTACATATGTATATAAAATATAAAATATATAAGCTATATCAAGATATATATCTTGAGGGAATTATCAGCTATTGAAACTATCTTGAGAGAAGTAGAATCTAGAAACATTGTTTATTTGTCTTTTACTATCTTTTCCCTTCAGACCTAAATCAGAACTTTCTTGAAGAGAAAGAATAGTAAATTTTAAAATCTGGACTCATTTTATCTCATCATTAAAAATTGTTGAGTCTGTTTTTACTAAAAGAGCAAGGAGCTTTCCTGTAACGTCACCATTAAAAAATAATTCTAAGAATTGTTGATTTGAATCTTGAGGTTGTAAATGTTTGTTGAGGGGTGTTTATTATAGAAATCGGTGTTCACTTGTGTGGTTTTCAGAGGAGTTTTATTTTCTATGTTAACCTGGTAATAAACCCACTGACTATAATCTCACAAAATGAGAAAGGGAAGGGAGAAATAAGATAAAATTAGACATTATTTCTTTTTTGTTTTGGTTTTTTGTTTTTTTGGACCACACCCGGTGAGGCTCAGGGGTTACTCCTGGCTATGGGCTCAGAAATCACTCCTGGCTTGGGGGACCATATGGGACTCCGAGGATCAAACCAAGGTCTTTCCTGGATCAGCCATGTGCAAGGCAAACACCCTACCACTGTGCTATCACTCCGGCCCCACATTTAAAAAAAATTTTTAATTCCTATATCCTCTTTACTCTGTTACTAAGAGAGATTTTCAGCTTAACTGTTCTGCTGATTACTGATTCAGACCATTGTCAGTCACTTTCTGCATGGTTTTCATTTGAATATATTTCTTCTGGGTCTATTATCTGAGGTTGATTTTAGAGAAGATAGGTCCCAAAGACACTGGAATTTAGACCTGAGAGGTAGATTTCTGAGAAACTAGAGGAAGTCAAGAGCAGCATTGATTTCAGGTCTGCTTAATCTCAGTACAGATATCTCTAGTATAATCTCTAGTATTACATTTATTTTGAAAAATGCAACGAATCTAAAGGCAAAAAAAAAAATCCCTCAGACTTCAGAGATCAAACCTTCAGGGGCAAAAGTTCAAGGGAGAATTTATTTTTAATGTTTTAAGAGAAGGTGGATTGTGAGTAAAACTAAGAGTAATGACTCATATAAAAATGCTCAGGAAGTCCAAAAATGCTTTGGTTTGCTGAACATTTGCTTTGCAGAAGTCAGTCAAATATAAATATATCTGCCTATTCCTAAAAGGACTTTTTTTCCCCACAATTTTTGGTTTGCTTTTGGGCCATGCCTGGCAATACTCAGGGGTTACTCCTGGCTCTGCATTCTGGAATCTCTCCTGACAGTGCTCGGGGGACTGTATTAGATACTGGAAACTGAACCTGGGTCAGCCTTGTGTAAAGTAGGTGCTTTTCCTGCTGTATTATCTCTATAAAAGGTTTTTCTAACTGGCTGCTAACTTTATATAAAAAAGGATAGGCCAGAAGGTAGAAAAGGGGTTTAGGAATTTGTCTTGTGTGGGCTCTAATCTAGCTTGATCCTAGACACTGCATGTGGTTCCATGAGTACTGCCAGGTAATCCTCAGCAAGAGCTAGAAGTAAACCCTAAGCAACTCTGGGTCCCAAAATAAAACAAAAAGAAACAAAGCAATAAAGAAAACCTACGACTGCTTCCATCTGTTGAGGTGGACAGGATGTGTTCAAAACCCTATGAGTAGGCTGACCCATCTATAGTGCACTGTCCAGCAGATGAATATGTGTGTGCATATGTGTGCACATGATATTCCTATTTATTTATCAACCTGAGAGGCAAAATCACAGATGAATAAATCCCTAGGCAAGACCATAAACGGAGCACTGTTTTCTAAAAAGCTAAAAATTATCACGTGAAGTTTTTCGTTTTCAGGCCTCACCTCACCTCGCCTCTCACTAGAGATAAATGGTATTTTTTTTAACTTCCTATCTATAAGATGAAATCTAGGCCATGTTCAAAAATGGGTCAGCTCCATAGACTCAGTCTTTTCTCAAACAAGATGTAAACCAACCCATGAAAAATCATGAGTACACAGCCCATTCAGCAGAAAACTGGCCATTTCAGGAAGAGAGGGTGGGCCAAACCCCAACCATGCTTGAAGCTACATCTAACTGCTTTCATCACCCACAACCACTATTTCCCTGATGTCTCTGCATCATCACTGACCCTCTATGATTCCTTTTGGGGACACCAATCTGACTACATGTTAGGTACACCAGGTTGGAGGCTGATATTAGCAGGGCTATTTGCAGTGAATGTGGATGCCCTTCCTCCATATCTTCATTCTTCCAAGAAGCCTGGCAACTGAGGACGTGCCCCTAAAAGTCTTAGTATCAGTAACAGTGCTTTGAATCTCTGGCCAACTTCATCTGTTTAATACAGTCATTTCTGTAGGATGCCACAGTACTGCCATTGTATTTATTAGTGACTTCATTGGAGATACGATTGTTTTCACAAATATGCTTGCTACTATACTTTTGCTTCTATTTTTTGACTTTCTTCTCTTCCTTTATTATTTATTATCTTTCATTTTTTTCAATAGATTAAGCTTTCACTATCTAAAAACAAATTGATTTTGATCAACTATGTAATGCATTTACTTTAAATAAATTTTTTAGCCTTTTCTTTTTTGGTTTTGATTTTTGGTTTTTGGGTCACACCCGGCAGCACTCAGGGGTTACTCCTGGCTCTATGCTCAGAAATTGCTCCTGGCAGGCACAGGGGACCATATGGGATGCTGGGATTCAAGCCACTGTCCTTCTGCATGCAAGGCAAACACCCTATCTCCATGCTATCTCTCTGGCCCCTAAATAAATTCTTTAAAAATTAAAAAAATCTCTACATATAGAAACTGACATCTATATATAAATGTGAGGGAAGATCACCTCATTTATTACAAGCCTAAAAACCAAATAAGCACATAGGGGCTAGAGAGATAGCACAGCGGTAGGGAGTTGGCCAACAGTTATGGATCCGGGTTCAATCCCCAGCATCCCATATGGTCCCCCAAGCCTGCCAGGAATGATTTCTGAGCACAGAGAAAGGAGTAACCCCTGGGCACTGTCAGGTGTGTCCTCCCTCCCAAAAAAGCATATAGTTTTCCTACGCTAACTTCCCACCTAAGGAAGGGTATCATTAGCATTGTTTTTTAAATGTGCTTTGAAAAATAGAAATCACATATGGTTAGCTATAATAGACTTTTCCTAACTAATATGGACTTAGTCATCAAATGTTTATGAAGAACCAACAGATATGTCAGGCTTTCGGAGATCCCAATGGTGTGTAGAAGAGCTCTGTCCTCTCCTGTTGGGAAATAAAATCCCTGTCAACTGGATCTAGAAAGTTTGTTGTTCCTTTGAAGAAACTTGTACACTAATTTCAACCTCTGCATCCTCAATTTGAAACCACTTATGACCTCTGAAATAGCCTGGAGCCATCCTCATACCTGCCCTTGAGCCTCTGACAAAGGGGAACAAAGAGCAGCCATGCTCATGGGGGAAAACATGGGGGCAAGCTTCTTCACAGTAAGTCTGCTGCTCCCCAGGGAAGGAACAAGAGGGACAGAGCCAAATCCAGACTCAGAGCAGCAGGACTGTGGAGGCTCCTGAATAGGAGAACTTTGAAACAGACAGTCTTAGGTATCTTAGTTTTCATCAAGAATGTCTGATCTTTTCATCATTTCTTCTGCAAAACATGTGGAAAAGGCATAACTTCATGAGGGCACTGTCTGAAAATGGCTCTGACCCTCTGGAGTCTATATTCAGTCACAGGAGCAAGAAAGCCTAGATTACAAGTTTGCTGCAATCAGGGAAACATTTATTTACTGTCTTTGGTGATTCTGAAATATGAATAATTAGGCACTAATCTTGTTCTCCACAGAATTTCTAGATCTCTTTCTCATCCCCTGCTTCTATCTTTTCACTAACGTTAAGGTATGTTTCTATTAACCACCTTTATTATTAAATTTGGAAACAACCACAAACAAGAGGTCAAGAACAAACAACAGATGTTGTATCCCTGATGACATCAGATGTGCTACCAAAGGCCAGTGTTTAATTGTACAAAAATCAGGTCTGAATTCCCCCAGCTTCATCCAAACACCCAGACAAACAGGAAGTTGCGTGAGTAGCACCTTTTTTCCCACTAGCCAACACCCTTTTCTATGTTCACCTAGTTCCTCCAACAGCCCTTTGGAAATGCCATGGCCCAGTCTGGGAACAAGATGGTTTGAGAACAGCAAGTGTATGTCCTCCAATTGTTGGCATTCGAATAAGCCTGTTTTGCTGACAACATTCTTGTTTCTTAAATATTTCTTTGAGTCTCAAGCAACAAGATCAGATTTGGTAACTGAAGCATCTTAAAGCTCGGTCATCAACTAGTTTTTGATATGAAACCTAAATTTATCCAAGCTACATCAGTAATAACACATAGCAAATCTGTCTGATAATCAGTGAGGGAAAGAGCCAGGCTGCCTTCCTCAGGAGCACATTTGGAATTCTTCCCGAGAAGATGAGGAGAGAACACAAACATGAAGAATCATGATACTGATGATTTATTAAATGATCTTGCCATGATTCTCTCAGAAAGTAGCACTTCTTCCCAGAATGCTCAAAGGTTATATTTGGAGCCACTCTTATTTTGAAACTTGATTTGAACTTAAGTGTTACTGTCTCGTGAGAATAATGTTACCACCAGAAGAAGAATAATTGAAAAAGTACCCATTGATTATATCTAGAATAATAGTTAACCTAGGACAGTCAGAAGAGATTTAATTGAAGTAGCTAATAATCACTCCTTATTCTAACATAAAGGATTCAAAAGAAAAATGTATTGTCTTTCTATGGGAACTATATTTCAGGGTAACCACCTAGTTCTTGCTGGCCAGATAAAACCTTATTTTGCAAAAGAATTTCAGCTACATATAGAAGAAAGAAAGAGAGCAAGTGTGATAAGCCCAGCATGTAGGATCTTTGCCTTGGATGTAGCCAATTGAGTTCATCCCTGGCATCCTCAGGCCCTGGAACCTGCCAGGAGGGATTCCTGAGGGCTGAGCCAGGAATAACCCAAGTGTGGTTCACTTCAGAAAACAAATAAAAAGAAACATGAAGGAAACTCAACATCTTGCAATTTCTTGCAATCAACATACATCTAAATTAGAACTCTCAAGTTGTGTTAAAGGCATTAGGTAGGTAGATGGTTGATGTAATTTGTGTGTTTATGTAAAACCAATGTCACACCACAACGATATCGCTTTAGTCATCAGAAACAAAGTATTAACATACTCGTATTTTAGATAGATATGTCTGTCATCCGTTTAAACCAGTGGTTAACTTTAGCATTAGTAAATGGAAGAGCTTTATCTATTATACATCCGTTATCACAGAACCATCTGAAATGCAGTCTTGTCAGCATCTAACTGCAGTTTCAGTACCCTGCAGACAGAATTTCTAGGAATTATAGGAGAGGCAGAAGCAGGTTAGGAATGCCATAGACAAGAAAAAGGTGCCCCCATAGGCCCAGTGGTTGCAAAAAAATTTCATGAATAAAGGGAAAAGAAAAGCAGAAGAGATGATACCCTGGGTAGGACACTAGCCTTCCATGTGGCAAACATGGATTTGATCCCTGGCACCACATATGGTCCCCTCAACAGTGCCAGGAGTGATCCCTGAGAATAGAGCACTGTTAAGTGTAAGTTTAAAACAAAACAAAATAAAAAAAGAGAATAAGGGGCCAGAAGTTCCACAGGAAGGTACTTGCCTTGTATGCAGCTGACCTGGTTTAACACCCTGAGCCTGGGTGAGTTCAGTCAGGAGAAATCCCTGAGCTCCTCTGGGCATATTGAAAATGAAAATAGAATGAAGAGAGATGAAGAGAGAAAACAGAAGCAAGAGGCCAGATTAAAAGTCACTGATGAAATGTAATATCTGGGTGCAATCATGGTCCGGAATGGGCTCCAGGTTTGGAGAAATAAAAGTCATACAAGGCTGCAAAGAAAATTTGGGGGATCATTCAGAAATTTCTGGCTATTAGGCAATGTTCAAGAATGATCACTAATTTTAAGCATGACAATCTGAAACTACGTGCTATAGTCCCAATCTGGTGCATTCTCATTTTTGGAGAAGTAATTGGGGGGTGAGCAATGTAAACTATATTGAAATGTTTGTGGGGGAATGTGAGACATTCCAGCTAAATAGAACAGTGATGCTCAAGTCTACATAAGTGTAGACTTGTGTACATAAGTGGACTCTGAAGCAACTGCAATTAATTGGAAGTACCTTTAAACTGCTATGAAAGAGCAAAGATGCTCTCCAACATATTCTAATTTAAGTTATTTAAATCGAGTTATGTGTCATCAAATACTTAAAAAAATAATAAAGACACTATCACAAGAAGGTTAAAAAAACTCATAACCGGATGACTTAGTGTAATCGCCAGAAGCTAATTTACTGAACGTTATTTCACTGACCATAATGAAGTATTTTTGTAACTTGTCTTCATTTTAATATACTTAAAATCTATGTTTGTGGGGCCAGAGAGATAGCATGGAGGTAAGGCGTTTGCCTTTCATGCAGGAGGTCATTGGTTCGAATCCCGGCATCCCATATGGTCCCCCGTGCCTGCCAGGAGCAATTTCTGAGCCTGGAGCCAGGAATAACCCCTGAGCACTGCCGGGTGTGACCCAAAAACCACACACAAAAAAAAAATCTATGTTTGTTTGCACAAGATGATAAAACATATGAGAATGATTAGGGTTATTATCTATGTATATATTAAATAAAATAAGTCATTAGCAGCCCATATTTTACTGGAATTAACACTTAAAACAAAGCATGTTTATGATATGATGTCAAATTTATGGTACACAACTATTTGTGGTCTATTCTCTGTTTCTCATAATGTAAATAAGCTGCAGGTAATTATTGAGAAGAGGTCAAAAGAATACCATTTACTGGGCCGGAAAGATAGCATGGAGGTAGTGTGTTTGCCTTGCACTCGGAAGGACAGTGATTTAAATCCCGGCATCTCATATGGTTCCCTGAGCCTGCCAAGAGCGATTTCTGAGCTTAGAGCCAGGAGTAACTCCTGAGCGCTGCTGGGTGTGACCCAAAGATAAAAAAAAAAAAAATACCTTTTACTTTAGTTTTAGTAAACTTGTGACTGCTTAAAAAAATAAGAGAACAAAACAGAAGTCTTAGCACTCACCAAGAAAAGGTTATAATTTTAGAGGACTAGTATCTCTTAGACAGTAAGTAGAGGCAGCACATTTCTGACACGATAAAAGGAAACCCCTAATTCTACTCATTTCTAAAGCTGAAAGTTGAAGAGTTGAAGCCCTTTTGCCCTTCTCAAAATGAGTAAGTGAGTCCCCTCACTGCCATGTGTAAGACCAGAGGGCAGCTGGAAAAGGAAACTGAGACTGTTCTGACACTTCAGAGGTTCGAAACCCTTTTTAAAATTTTGAAACAAAACAAGTTTCTTGGGGTATAAAAGGAGGGAAAGAGAGAAGAAGATAAAAATCACCCTTTCAAAAAAAAAAAAAAATCACCCTTTCTCTCTTGCTTGTCCTGCTTCTTTCCACTAGGTGGGTTTGGCTCCATGCTCCCTCCCAGCTAGCTCTGCAGAGTGCTGGTCCAGGAAATATGTTTGAAATTTATTATTATTATTATTATTATTATTTTGGTTTTTGGGCCACACCCGGCGGTGCTCAGGGGTTACTCCTGGCTGTCTGCTCAGAAATAGCTCCTGGCAGGTATGGGGGACCATATGGGACACCGGGATTCGAACCAACCACCTTTGGTCCTGGATCGGCTGCTTGCAAGGCAAACGCCACTGTGCTATCTCTCTGGGCCCGAAATTTCTTATTATTAACAACACTATTGCCTTTTAACAGTGCCACATTATTGAAGTTGGATTATCAACAATCACTTAAAACAACTCAGTGGAGCTTGGTGCATTGGGAAAAAAGTATTTCCAGGTCTAAAGTTAAGTTGTATTTATCACAAATTCACATACACACCCACATACACATCACAGATTCACACACACACACACACACACACACACAAACACATACATGAGCAGATGAACACATGTATACAGGCAAAGAAAGGCTCTAGAAGATGAGACATCAAAATTTGATAATAAGTAGGTATGACAAATTAGAAAAGGAATAGAATAGAAGGGACCCTTAGCTTTTATGAATCTACATATATTTGAATTTTCTTTTATAGTTGCGGGTATTCATGTATTTCTTACATAGTTTAAAAACAAAGTGGGGGGGGGGCGGGCGGTGGCGCTAGAGGTAAGGTGCCTGCCTTGCCTGCGCTAGCCTTGGACGGACCGCGGTTTGATCCCCCAGCGTCCCATATGGTCCCCCAAGCCAGGAGCAACTTCTGAGTGCATAGCCAGGAGTAACCCCTGAACGTCACCGGGTGTGGCCCAAAAACCAAAAAAAAAAAAAGTGGGGCTTCGGAGCGTGGATTTTCCTCCAGATTTTCACAAATTTTTGGGTTAAGTCAGTGAAACTTTGTCAAAACTACTAGCTTCATAAAGTTATGGTAGCAAACCATAAATCAGTTTGGGTTCCCTTAAAAGCTCTGCAAACCTTAAAAATTCAGGTTTCTCTTAATGGGCAGTTTTAGCAGTTTTGGAACAGAGTTTTAACTAAGATCTGGTTTCAGATTCTCAACTTTAGCAAAAAAAAAAAATAATACAAACAACTCACACAGATGTACACAGTAACAAAGCTTCTGCTTGTTGAGACTAGCAAAGAGCAGGTGAAAATATGAATGAATCGACTCAGTATCTGAAAACAAATATTTAAATGGCAACTTCCCATTTTGTAACAAAAGAAGCTGAAACTACACAAAACGAATATGTTCAAACTCCATTTGGTAAGTGATATTTGTGTTCTTAAATACACAGATATCCATGAAATCAAAGTACCTGAACTCTCTACTGTAGAGCAATAGTGGCAACCCATATTTCTCCTATGCATCCCACCATATGAGCCTTTCAAAGAATGTAGGCTCTTAGGCCCTGGCATCCTTTCTCTGTTCAGATGGCTACTCTGATGCAGGGACAACTCCCAATATATCCCACACTAGGAAGAGCCTTCCCCACTTCCACCCTCAGTTTTGAGTCTCCTTACTCTAAGTGAGCTTAGTCCTTATTAAAAGAGCTTAAGGACTGGAGTGGCCATACTAATATCAGATGACACAACTTTATACTCAGAAAAGTTGTAAGGGACAAAAATGGATATTTCGTACTAATCAGGAGATATGTACAACAGGAAAAAATTATGCTCCTAACATATGCACCCAATAAGAAACCAGCAAAATATTTAATACAATTGTTGACAAATCTGAAAAAATATATCAATAGCAACACAAAAATTGTGGGAGACCTCAATACTTCCCTGTCACCCCTTGACAGGTCAACCAGACTGAAACCCTACAAAAATATACTAGCTATGAAAAGATAAGTGGGAGAAAGTGGACTAGTAGATATATACATATACATATATATAGGACACTCCATGAATGGATACACATTCATCTCCAATGCACATGGGTCATTTTCCAGGTTATACCACATACTGACCCATAAATCATATCTTCATAAAATCAAGAGGATAGAAATAGTGCAGACTACTTTCACTGATCACAAGGCAATGAAATTAGACATGAGCTACAAAGGGAAAAAAACTTTAACACCTGGAAATTAAACAGCTTACTACTGAGCAACCAGTGAGTCAGAGAGGAAATCAAAGAGAGAATCAAAACATTATTGGAAATAAATAATAATAAAGACACAAATTATCAGAATTTATGGGGCACAGTAAAAGCAGTCTTGAGAGGAAAATTTATAGCTTTGCAAGCACACATCAGGAAGGAAGAAGGGGCCTACATGTATAGCTTAATGACACAGCTTATAAAACTAGAACATGATTAACAAATAGAACCAAAAATAGATAGGTAGAAGGAAATAACAAAGCTTAGAGCAGAAATCAATGAAGTGAAAATCCAAAAAACAATCCGAAAGATCAACGAAAGCAAAAGTTGGTTCTTTGAAAAAATAAACAAGAGTGATAAACCACTGGCAAAACACACAAAGAAAAGGAGAGAGAAAATTGATAAACTGGATTATAAATGAAAATAGAAGATTACTACAGATATTGTAGAGATTCAAAGGGTAATCAGAGACTACTTTGAGAAACTCTATGCCACAAAACATGAGAACCTGGAAGAAATGGATAAATTCTTGGACTCTTATAACCTTCCATGGTTAAACAAGATGAGGTAGCATATATAAACAGCCCTACCACTATTGAGGAAATTAAAATGGTGAATAAAAGTCTTCCCAAAAACAAAATTCCCACCCAGATTGGGCCACTAATGAATTCTTTCAAACCTTTTGAGAGAAACTTCTACCAATCCTTTTCAGGCTCTTTCATAAAGTTGAAGAAACAGGAACACTTCCAAATAGTTTCTATGAAGCTAACATCACTTTGATACTAAACCAGACAGAGATGCAGTCAAAAAAGCAAATTATAGACCAATATCCCTGATAAACACAGATGCAAAGATCCTCAGCAAAATTCTGGTAACTAGAATTCAATACCTCACCAAGACCAAGTAGGTTTTGTCCCATGAATGCAAAGATGGTTTAACATCCATAAATCAATCAATATAACACACCATATCAATAAAAAAGAAAATTATATGATCATAACAATAGATGCAGAGAAAGCATTTGATAAGGTCCAACACCCATTCTGGATAAAAAAAAATAAGCCTTCATCCAGATGGGAATCAAAAGAACTTTTCTCAATATAGTCAAGCCATCTACCACAAGCCAATGGCAAATATTATTATCAATGGAGATAAATTAAAGCCTTTCCCAAAAAGTCTGGTACTATTCAACATAGTACTGGAAGTACTCACCATAGTGACTAGGCAAGAAAAAGATATCAAGGGCATCCAGATAGGTCAGGAAGAAGTCAAGCTCTCACTGTTTTCAGATGACATGATACTATATTTGAAAACCCTTAAGACTCTGCCAAAAAGCTTCTAGAAACATAAATTCATATATCAAAGTGGCAGGCTACAAAATTAACACACAAAAGTCAATGGCCTTATACACCAACAATGATAGAGAAGAAATGAACATTAAAAAATTCCCATACACATTGGTGCCCCACAAACTCAAATGTCTTGGAGTCAACTTAAAGAGGTGAAGGACCTATACAAAGAAAACTACAAAAGCCTGCTTCAAGAAATAAGAGAGAATACAAGAAAATGAGGACACATACCCTGCTCATAGTTTGGCAGGATAATATCATTAAAATGACAATATTCCCCCAAAGCATTGTACAGATTTAATGCAATCTATCTAAAGATACCGTGACATTCTTCAAATAAGTGGATCAAACACTCCTAAAATTTATGTGGAACAATAAACACCTATAAATAGCAAAAGCAATTCTTGGGAAAAGAAATATGGGAGGCTTTACTGTCTCCAATTTTAAATCTTATTACAAAGCAATAGTTATAAAAACAGCATGGTGTGAAATAAAGACAGATGTTCAAATCCTTGGAATAGGGTTGAGTATGTTCCCCGGACATACAATCAACTAATCTTTTATAAATGGGCAAGAAATCTGAAATGGAGCAGGGAAAGCCTCTTCAACAAGTGGGGTTGGCACAACTGGTTAGCCACTTGCAAAAAAGTGAACTTAGACCATCAGCTAACATCATGTATGAAGGTAAAATCCAAATGGATAAAAGACCTTGATATCAGACCTGATACCATAAGGTATATAGAATAATACATAGGTAAAGCACTCCATGACGTTCTTCAAGGAGGAAACAGCACTTTCCAGACAAGCGGAAGCAGAGATAAACAGATGGGACTATATAAAGCTGAGAAGTTCTGCATCTCAAGGGAAATAGTGCCTAGGATACAAAAGCCACCCACAGAATGGGAGAAAGTATTCACCCAATACTCATCAGACAAGGGGATAATATTGAAAATATACAAGGTACTGACAGAACTTAACAAGAAAAAAATGTATAGCCCCATCAAAAAATGGGGAGAAGAAATGAATAGACACTTCCTCAAAGAAGAAATACAAATGGCCAAAAGACATATGAAAAAATGCTCCAAATTACTAATCAAATACAAATCAAAATAACAATGAGGTACCATCTCACACTGCAGAGACTGGCACACATTACAAAGAACAAGAATCAGTGCTGGTAGGGATGTGGAGAGAAAAAATTCTTATTCACTTCTGGTGGGAATGCCTTTATGAAAAACAATATGGAGATTCCTCAAAAATCTGCAAATTGAGCTCCCATATGACCCAGCTATACCACTCCTATATATACCCTAGGAACACAAAAATACAATACAAAAATGCCTACCTCACACCTATATTCATTGTAGTGCTGTTTACAATAGCCAGACTCTGGAAACAATCAAGATGCCCTTCAACAGATAAATGGCTAAAGAAACTGTGGTACATATGCACAATGGGATTTTATGCATTAGTCAGGAGAGATGAAGTCATGAAATTTTCCTATACAAGGATGTACATGGAATCTATTATGCTGAGTAAAATAAGTCAGAGGGAGAGAGATAGACACAGAATAATCTCACTCATCTATGGGTTTTAAGAAAAATTAAAGACATTTTTGTAATAAAGCCCAGAGACAATAGGGTTAAGGACCGGAAAAGCCAGAGGGACTGGCTCACAATTTTTTTTTTATACACCACCCATCACCAGTGCAACATTCCCATCACCAATGTCCCAAGTCTCCCTCCTCCCCACCCGACCCCCGCCTGTACTCTAAACAGGTTCTCAATTTCCCTCATACATTCTCATTATTAGGACAGTTCAAAATGTAGTTATTTATCCAACTAAACTCATCACTCTTTGTGATGAGCTTCCTGAGGTGAGCTGGAACTTCCAGCTCTTTTCTCTTTTGTGTCTGAAAGTTATTATTGCAAGAATGTCTTTCATTTTTCTTAAAACCCATAAATGTGTGAGACCATTCTGCGTTTTTCTCTCTCTCTCTGACTTATTTCACTCAGCATAATAGATTCCGTGTACATCCATGTATAGGAAAATTTCATGACTTCATCTCTCCTGACAGCTGCATAATATTCCATTGTGTATATGTACCACAGTTTCTTTAGCCATTCGTCTGTTGAAGGGCATCTTGGTTGTTTCCAGAGTCTTGCTATGGTAAATAGAGCTGCAATGAATATAGGTGTAAGGAAGGGGTTTTTACTGACAGAACTTTACAAGAAAAAAACATCTAATCCCATCAAAAAATGGGGAGAAGAAATGAACAGACACTTTGACAAAGAAGAAATACAGATGGCCAAAAGACACATGAAAAAGTGCTCCACATCACTAATCATCAGGGAGATGCAAATCAAAACAATGATGAGATACCACCTCACACCACAGAGAATGGCACACATCACAAAGAATGAGAATAAACAGTGTTGGCGGGGATGTGGGGAGAAAGGAACTCTTATCCACTGCTGGTGGGAATGCCGTCTAGTTCAACCTTTATGGAAAGCGATATGGAGATTCCTCCAAAAACTGGAAATCGAGCTCCCATACGATCCAGCTATACCACTCCTAGGAATATACCCTAGGACTGGCTCACAATTTGAAGCTCACCACAAAGAGTATTAAATGCTGTTAGGGAAATAACTACACTAACAGCTAGCGTGACAATGTTAAAGAATGAGAGAAGTAGAATGCCTGTCTTGAATACAGGCAGGGGTGGGGAAGGAGAGGGGGAATTGGTGGTGGGAATGTTGCATTGGTGAAGGGGGGTACTCTTTTTTTTTAATGACTGAAAGCCAACTACAATCATGCTTGTAACTACGGTGCTTAAATAAATTTTTAATTAAATTAAAAAGAAAAGAGCTTAAGGACACACAAGTTTATTAGAATTGCAGGCACCAGTCAGACTGGTCCACTCAGCTCTGTATTTAACCAAGATGAATATGGTCAGCATTACCAACAAAGTCTCACACTCTGCCCTCTCTGTGGTGCTGGAACACCAGAAGAACGAGTTACTTTCTCTGACTCACCTCTATTTAGTTTCTTTCAGTGCCTTGGGATAAAACCCAGGGCCTCACATATGCAAATAAAGCTCTTTACTCTGTACAATATCCTGTCCTCACTTCATTTTTTTAAGATATGGTCAGCCCTGAGCCTACATAAATTCATGTTATGAAGGACCCACTGGGTGGGAGGTGGGTAGAGACAATGTGGGCAGTGTTTGGAGGAGCCTTGCACTGAAACACTAGGGGATAGAGAGAGCAAAAGGCATTTATTGGTCTCTTTTTGGTGTTCAAAATCTCAATATAAAGAAGTCAGGGAATATGTGATCCAAAGAAATGAAGTCACCTCAATGACACAGAGAACTCAAGATGACATCTCTATTAGTTTCTAACTTGATATCTGAAATCATTTTTCTAGAGATCTTTAGTTTGTATTCTTCAGTGGTTCTGCCATGCACTATCAGGATAGAGTGAGGGAAAGAGAGAGATTAGACTGACTTTCACATCACCTTGTTTTTTCTTTTACTCCAAAATTACTTGTTCCATTTATGTGACCTTAATAAATAGCATAAAGATTAGAAAACTTAAATGAAGCTGTTTCTGAAGGGTCTTCTGCTCAACCCAGCAGTTTTCTGGGCCTCCTACCATCTCCTGTGTTTGTTTGTTTGTTTTCTGGAGTTGTGACTGCTAGCAGGGACAGGGCTTGAAGTCACAAGGATGCCCTGGGGTCGCATGGGGGAGATGTGTGGTTTGAGGTCAGGATACCAGGTGCCTGGCTGTCAGGCTACACCCACAGACCTAAACACCACCACTAAATCAGGTGGCTCTTGGTTTTGACAGTTCTGAAATTATGAGTTGACAATCAGATGGCACGGAAGCCTGGAAATGAAGTTATCAGCTAGTAAGAAGATCTGCTTGGATGTGGTTTAGACATCCTGAAAGTTAGCACAATGTGGCATAGGGTAGAAACAGCTGTAATTAGGATGCATGATGGAATCTGTAGTGTATATTACAGTGCATGTATGTGTGTTGTATAGGGTACATGTATGTGGTGGAAGATAAGACCCTATCTTTGTTTTAACTATCAGATAAACAGCAAGAGATTTTGACAAGATGATTATTTTAAAATATACACCAAAGAGGAATACTCTAATGTTTGCACAAATAATTTTATTTAATATCCAAACAACTTACTGGTACATGTATTTTATGCTGTAAAATAAAATACGTATTAGCGTTCTAAAATGTTGAAGGTTAATTATATCATGAATAGTTAATTCCTAACAAGAATATGATCAAGTAAAATAGTCTATACTTATAGACAAAGCCAAATTTCTCTTGACCATCTCACAGACCCCTATGTCTTCTTGGAGGTAAGCAATATGTCATTTGAGTGTGATTCTCTTCAAAAGTTTTCTATGCAATAATAAACATGATGCATGGCTATACAAATAGTTAATATTATTTTGTTGTCTGGTCACCATTGTAAAATGTCATAATATTGAATATCACAATTTTTATTATAAATATTTCCTGGAAATTTTTGCATATTAGGACATATTATCTACCAGATGTTTTCCAGTTTCTAGACAGTATTCCATAATGAATATATAGAAAGGGTATAATGAATATCCCTTGTTATCCCGGAGTAGAGCATTCATAAAAAAGCCTTTTTAAATCTGAAATGGTGGGAGCCAAACAAACTATTTCATTCATTTATTTGAAAGTAATTTGGTAAAATTATACCGAATAACATATCAAAATAACACAAAGACAGTAAAAGCAGAAATGGAATGAAAAACACACAGCTTCTATCAACACAACCTTTTCTAAAATGATTGACTGCTAAAGAAGCAGTGCTGAATGCTATATTAGTTTTATACCTCTTGCAATAAAAGTGCAAATTCTCTTCAGATTTCTATTGGTTAGCACTAACTCTATTAAGAAGTAGTGTAGGTCCTATAATAGCAGAATAGTGTCACTAAAATGTTCAAAGGGATGGAGATACTTGTGTCATTCTTTATAAAACCAGTATTACTGGTGCAAGTGATAAATGTTTTATATTTTCTTTTTTCTTTTTGGATAGGGACACACCTGGTGATTCTCTAGGGCTACTCATTGCTATGTGCTTAGGGGGTCAGTGCTGTGATCAAAAGTACATACATAGTGTTGTGATCAAATGTGGGCCTTCTTCAACACAAAGCACAAACTCAACTTATTAAACCAGCTCTTCAACCCTTTGTTTTCATTTATACCAAGACAAATACTTCTGCTATGGGACCCACTTGAGTGGACCAGACTTCAGAATATAAAGATTATGGAATAATCAACCTTCTATGTGAGTGATAGTGCTGTTATCTCCCCCAGTGTGGCCGAATCAATTCATCCTTCCAGGAGCAATGCTAGTACCCTGTTCCCCAACTCAGTGCAGGAAAGAGTGAAGTCCTTCAAAGGTGAAGATTTTAATGACTATTTCCATTAGACCTTCAACCATCTTCTTGGACATTTTACTTTCCTTCTCTGCCAACTGACTTTTCATACTCAAAAAAAAAAAAAATTCAGGTTGGTTTCTTTGGGGTTTTTTTGCATTAGAAGAAGAACTTGGGCCCGGAGAGATAGCACAGTGGCGTTTGCCTTGCAAGCAGCCAATCCAGGACCAAAGGTGGTTGGTTCAAATCCCGGTGTCCCATATAGTCCCCCGTGCCTGCCAGGAGCTATTTCTGAGCAGACAGCCAGGAGTAACCCCTGAGCACAGCCGGGTGTGACCCCAAAACCAAAACAAAACAAAACAGAAGAAGAACTTGTTTTCTAAGAGAAATTACAAAAGCCAACTTGCAATGGACAGTTTTCTTTCCTTCAGAAAGCCATAAATGCCTCTATTTGCATAGAGACAGGGGAAAAACAGCTTGTGTTGTCTGCATGTGTGTGTGTTTTTTCCATTGCATGACTTTGACACCTACGCACCTTTAGTAAACAGAGTGAAGCCCCCAAAGATTGCAACGGGTCAAGATGAAAGACTAAGAAAAATGAGGCAGTTCTAGCAGTTAAGAACCAGAAGGGCATTTTCCAACAGTGTTTGCCATCTGTTTTTCCCTTCCAGCAGAAGACAACATTAATTGCTATCCTAAACCTAGTTCTTTCCCTCAAAACCTTTTCCAAGGCTGGATCTAGGGCTCTGGACTTGTGTTGCAAATCAGCCCTTGATAGGGTTTACTGATGGAGGGATGGAGGATGAGGCCTTTCTCCTCCAGCTCGGACCACGCGTCTGTTACCCTGTTCAGCCGGCGGTTCTGAGGTGAATGCGGCGGGAAGAAAGCCAACAGGCAGTCAGGCTTCCGAAGAAAACAGCTCTTTATTCCGTGAAGAGGCCAAAACCAAAATAGGCCCCAGGAAAAAAAAGCCCTTCGCCTTTCACAGACCCTTGTTTTATACCCCACCATCAGGTACCACCCAATGGTGGAATCAGAATCAGGTGCCACCCTAAGATGGGAGCAGAATGCCAGGTCACACCCTAGGGTAGCGCACAATTACCGCTCAGGGTAGGGTCAGTACATAATAATCCCATTGAAATGTTTACATACACAACAGCCTTGTACTTATCAGTTAGTTGCCAAAGGAAGTGAAGTAAGCCTGTAGTCTTCTCTATGTGTATGTGCGGGTAGAGGGGGCTCATGGCTCACTGTTAGTGACATACACTGGGGAGCAACCAGGTGATAGTAAGAAGTGGCAGCACCGCTCACTCACTCACCCACAACCGCAAGGAAACCTATCTCATTGAGGCATCTAACAGGGCATTCATGGTATACGGAGGTGTAAGAACAAAGGGGACAGGAGATCTTCCCTGCTGGCCTGAGTTCTGATGTGTGTGTATAAAGATACAAGAATCAACCCCAAAGTTGGGAATGGTGTGGATTAAAAAGCTGGATGTGAGCAACGCAATCCATTTCACCCTCAGTCTGCAAATATCACATCAAAATATGTGCTTAGGTAGAGGGGTGAGACACTTCTAGAAAGTTTCCTTGGGGAACCGTGGTTTTCCATACTTTGTGAATGCAGCTAGAAAGCCAGAAGATCACAGGGTTTTTTTTATCCTGGGGAACCTGGGTGAGTCTTGCCCAAACTGAAGAATATTACAGGATATATTTGACACAAATAATTTTCTGGGGTTTCCCACTCCAGCTAAGGTTTAAGGGAGGGAGGTGCTGCTAATGTGCATTCAATGAACATAGTTCGATAATCACTGAGCTGGAATTAAACTGCCCAAGAAAATGGCTGCCTGGAGGTTAAAAGGACATGTTCATGAGCTCTTCTCAATGGCAGACACCAGGATATTAAATAAGGGGGACTCTGAGCCACGTTCTGATAGCACCCATGCAGATGATCCATGAGAATGACCTGTTTTCTGGAGCTTCTAAAGTTTGGCAAGGCTGAAGGCCTGAGTGGCACTGCTTCGTGATGTACTGTCTCAGTCCCACTCGCTTCAGACTCCTCTCCATAGTCAAGCTGGATCTAGAACAGGAAGTCAGTGACTGTCATGGAGAATAAATAGTGGTGAGGAAAAGACTGCATTCTTCTTGAGAGTTTGTTTTTTTAATTTGGGCCACACCTCCTGAAGCGCAGGACTTACTCCTGGCTCTGTGCTCAATGAGCACTCCTGGTGATGCTTGGAGAGTATAAGCAGTACTAGGGATCAAACTTGGAGCCACTTCATGCAAGGCGAGTTCCTTAACCCTTGTACTATCTCTACAGTTCCTCTATCTAGGTATTTCTTTAATCCATTTAAATGGAGGGATTTAAGTCATTAGTTGTGTGCTCCAGTCATCATTTTTAGACAGCTTCCCATTAATAGATGAGTATTTGTTTTCCACGGTGATCTTGTTTCCCCATTTTCAAAATAGAACATATTTAGTATATGTATCAACATCAATAAATTATTTAAGCTTTAAGGACTAGGTATCAGTGCAGTCAAGTAGTGAGTGAATTATTATAGTGTGTCTCTCCCATGCAGCATTTTGTTTTTCTAGGAATTTTGGAATGGCATTTCTTTCTTTCTTACCATGTTTTGCTCATAATAATCGTCAATTTGCTTTACCTTCCTTCTCTTGCCTGTCTCCTATCCAAACAGCAGCATTAAATCGTTCTCTGAAGTTCCCTCCTTTCCGAAAGAACTCCCCAATCCTTGCACTTCTCTCCATATCCAACTTCAAATAAAAGTGAACCCTTTCTGCCTGAGCATTGTTCAGATATTGACATGCCCTCAAATACCATTCAACTCTACCTGTTAGCTACAATAAGCTCCAAGGTAACCTATTGAAGCACTACTTATTATCAAATCGAGAATCTTCCAAAGCAATTTACTTATTTACACACATCTTCAAGTACTTCTTTGGCATCTCCTGAATGCCAGAATGCAGCTTCAGTTGCCAGAAACCTCAGAGGACATATCAATGTTCTACTTTAGAGAAGATACTAACATTGATAAAGAGAGAGAGAGAGAGAGAGAGAGAGAGAGAGAGAGAGAGAGAGAGAGAGGTGAAACCTATTCTGCGAATGAATGATGAGCCCTTCATTGGAAAGGATCATTCATACAGCATGAACTAAGACCCAGACTGAACTTAGCTCTTTCCAATAGGTCTATTTGTTTTTATGCCCCATAAGTCCTTTGAGGGGTCTTAGCACGTATTTGAGCAAAAATGCAAAATCCCTGACCAGAGGACCAGAAATTTTGAGTAAGTAGTAGTTACTCCTACACTATCCAGCTTCAGAACATGGAGCATTAGCTCTCTTCCTAGGCTATCCCAGAGGACTGTAAGAAAGAGTGAAAGTAGAAGATATTGGGTTGAACCTAACAATTAACAGAGCAATGAGCTAAATTTTTGTATGTTTGCTATTAAAGCAAGCACTGAATTAAATTTTTGGACAATTCTCGAGTGGTTGAGGGCTGAAGAAAGAAAAGCAAGTGCCCCCAAGATCTCTTCTAGAGCCCCATGCATACAACACAGAAAGATGAAAGTCAAAGCACAGTCTCAATTTCCTGTAATCTCATATGGGGGGCAAAAGTTTTTATAGCTACACATCAGAGATAAAGACAAGTACAAAAAACAAGCTGCTGTCTTTGTTGCAGAACTTTTCAGAAACTTGAATAAGCTGCTCTGCGAGTTATGCAAAGAACTACCTTATGCGAATATATCTATTTGTGCCTCTGGACTGCAGGAATCTGTTTGGGGAGTTGCTATGTGTTAGTTGGGAAGGAAGACTGTAGTCTGTTGATTGTGGAGTGGGGTTATTGTTTTACTTCACTCCAAAATGGCCAATATTAAAAATTGTGCTATTAGTGTTCAGATATGTCATCTGAGTCCACATTAGGTCTATGTGCTTGCCTGAAACCAGCTGGTGAAAGTGTAAATAATTCAGTATTTATGTGTATCTCCAAGAGAAAACAGTAGCCCAGAGACCTCAGGCCCTGGGCCTCCCTGAGACATGCTTTTCAGTCTTCATTACAGAGGTCTGATTTTTTGATGTGGTGGCTTTAATAGGGCCATTTTGAAGTGGAGGACATTTAAATACATCTCTCTTAATGTCATGGAAATGTCTGACTTAAAACACTGACTATTAAACTTTCATCTTTTTTAAAAATGGAAAAAGCCTCAGTGCAGCAAGTGGTAAGAGTCAGGAGGGAAGGAGACAAAAAAAGAACACAATTAGGTACTCCATTTTTGATCATCACTTCTTATCTGAAAAATTAAGTTCAAAGATCAATGGTCTATTCATTAAGTAATCAAAGTTCTCTAAGTTAAAAATAATAAAATCTATCAGAATATAAGACCTTGCAGTATTGGTGGAATGACATTAAGAATGTCCAGAAACAAAATCTTTTATGTTAGTCCTTGGATCTCTGACAATCAAGTAAGGGTAATTCTATGCAAAAAAGAAAATCTCTTTCACCCTGGACAGGACACTCACAAACAATGGGTCTAGACACCATCTGAGCAATGTAATAAACATTAATTCAAAATGAATCACAGAAGTTTACATGAAGCATGAAACAAAGCACCTCTTGGGAAAGAACCCTAGAGAAAATCTAGATGATTTTTTTTTTTTTTTTTTGGTTTTTGGGCCACACCCAGTAACGCTCAGGGGTTACTCCTGGCTATCTGCTCAGAAGTTGCTCCTGGCTTGGGGGACCATATGGGACACCGGGGGATCGAACCGCGGTCCTTCCAAGGTAGCGCAGGCACCTTACCTTTAGCGCCACCGCCCGGCCCCTGATTTTTAATATTGGAAGGCTTTTCTACATAGAGTCATGGAAGAAAAGTAAAAAAAAAAAAAAAAAGTAAAGAAGACATCAATCTAGTTGAAAGCTTCTGTTTGTCAAAAGAACTAGAAGACAAACCACAACCTAATAGAAAATATCTTCAAGACATATCTATTATGAAGAACTGGTGATTCAAAATATACAGAAAAATTATAAAGTCAAGCAAAAGAAAACAATAAGCCCTATTAAAATGGGTGAAAGGCATCTCACTGAGGAAGATATACAGATATCATAGAGAAAACTTCTCTATATCATATACCATTGTCAAAAATTAAATTTCAACAACAGGAAGATACCCCAAGACACCAAATCCAGAACATGCTCTGAATGAGGAGTAACCATAACTTTCTTTATGGCTGGCCTAGATAAAAAAAAAATAATGCAACTGCATTCAAAACTGGTAGGAGATCCTTACATGTTCAGCATGCTATTAGCAGACAGTCCACAATCTCACCCCTTTGTTATTTACCTATGTCATATCAAGACATAAGTCCAGATGAAAAGTTGTATGTAAATATGGATAGCCACTTCAATCATAATTGCCCAAACCTAGATTTTACCTAGATTCATTGCAGCAGATGAATAGATAAATTGTGCTTTCTCGAGATGATGGTAATGCTAAGAAGTATGCAGATATCACACCACAAAGATATCTGAGGAAACTTAGGTATTTAGTGAATGAAGCCAATCTATAAAGAATATATGCTCTATCCTGGGACCACAAAGAAAGACTTTATCCTAGGCTTCATCCTCGGACTTGTACAAAATCAAAGATCTCTTACTACAGAAGACTGACTTTGTCAAAAGCGATTGAGCAGAATATTTTCTGGGACCATAAAGAGAGACATTGGAGCTGGACAACCAATATGCCCAGAGCCTGTAGTTTGTCTTTTGAGACTATGCTTCATGGGTAGAGATACCTTGTATCTCTTAGGCCAATGGAATTTTCTTTCTAATTTCCCCAATATTTGATATGCCTATGCAAAAAGAAAAAAAGCTGTACCTGCCCCTCCACATACCCCCTTTTTTTTCCTTCTTTTAATTTTACTTATATTCTAGATAGGGGCTCCCACTTTTCCATAGAACTTGAATCACTTTGTTCTGTCTCATATCTCTATGTCTTTTTACAAATTAAGAAAAGGGAGGGAAAGTGGATGGGGGCCAAGGACAAAGTGGTCTTAGTAACATTGAGTAGAAAAAAAAAAGAGGTAAGATCTAAATACCCAAGTCAAAGTCAACGACAACAGAATCAAGAGACCCAAACAATAACAAGCTAAACACGAAATAGACCTGTGATATTGGTAGTCCAGAGGGCTAGCGGTGGAGGTTTGGGGTGTATGTGGGGTGGAAATGGCCCTAATTCACTGTCACTAAACACTTAAAATGCAACTGTGAAAGACTTGTAATTCACAATGACCTCATTTAAAAAATTAAAAAAAATAACTACATGAGTTGAATCCAACAATAGGGTGCTCTGAAAAAGGCAAAACTCAGGAGGCATATAAGGATTAGTGGTTGCTGGAGTGATTGAGTAGTTGGTAGATGTGGAGGGGTGGTTAGGCAAAGCAGACGGAGTGTTTAGAGCATGAAACTATTCTGTATGATGCTGTATTAGAGGATAAATGCCAGCCAAGACAGAGGAACACTCTGGTACATAAGAACTTCTAGTAATAATCATAAATCTAAGTAGGTTATCAATTATAACAAATGTAAATAACTGTGTCTCCATACTGCTAATGAAGATGAAAGAGGCTGTGTCAGTGAGATCTGCTTTCTATGCCTTCTTACCAACTTCACTGCAACCCAAAACTCTTCTAAAAATTAAAAACAGTCAATAAAATAGCCCTCAGTACTTCTCTATGTAGAACCATCATTTCCATTGCAAGATACCCCAGAAGTTAGTGGCCTCACTCCCCTATGCACCAAGAGGGAGAGACAAGAAATATGAATGCTGTGAATTTACTCCTTGTTTGTTTGTTTGTTTGTTTGTTTGGGGCCACACCCGTTTGACGCTCAGGGGTTACTCCTGGCTATGTGCTCAGAAATCGCCCCTGGCTTGGGGGGACCATATGGGACGCCGGGGGATCGAACCACGGTCTGTCCTCCTCTAGCACTTGCAAGGCAGACACCTTACCTCTAGCGCCACCTTCCCGGCCCCGAATTTACTCCTTATGTCTCCATATAAATGAAGAAGAAAAAGAGATAATGACAGGCACTCAGTGGCTGTAGTGGCCTATGTCTTATGCAACCTGCTCTGGAGACTCCCTAAAATGACCACCTGGCTCTGCTATAGAGAAGCTTGAGCTGGGGGTGTCTGCAGAGAAACCACCAAGTTTTGCTATTTCCCATGAAGTTCACCCCAAAGCAGCCCTGATATGCTAGAGAAGGAAACTGTGGGGCCAGAAGTCTAGTACATTGGGTATTGTGCTTACCTTGCATGTGGCTGACCGGTATTGAATCCCTGATTGAACACCCAATATAGACCCCTGCACCTTCCAGGTGTTATTCCTAAGCATTAAGTAAGCTTTGAGCACTAATGGGTGTGGCCCAAAACCATAAAAGGAAATTAGATCTTGTCATTGCCTGAATACATCTATTCTGTTGCTTTTCATCACACTGGACATCAGATCAAAACAACTATCTTTCTTTTTTTATCTGGCTATACCTTAACTCTATACCCAGCATATTGATTTTACCATTCTTCATATTTCTCCTACCATTCTGTTCCCTCAGTGAAGAATTGTGGTGGGTGGAGGTTTCTCATATTCACACTTAAGGAAACTTCTAGTTTAGGTCTTAAAATTCAGCTCTTTGGGTCAGGTTACAGGAATTAACATTTAATTCTTGCATATAACTGATTTCCATTTGATCCCAAGCAACACAATACCCTCTGAGCATCACCAGATTTTGCCATCGAGGCCCTCAAGTCCCACTATGGATGACTCTGGAGGCCTCTTAGCATGACTGAAATGTCTTATTAGCTTCTGAGACCATAGGGTCTGGCTATACCACAACCTGAGCATCTAGCATTGAACCACTAACTTGGTTGTTCAAGTACCCTTGGGAGGTTTCCTTCCCAGAAGTCATCTCTTTAGAGTGTCATTCCTTCAGTCTTTTGGACATCTCCCTAGAACAGTTCTCTGCACAGCACTGGAAGTTATTGGATATGCCCTGTCTGTTTCCTCAATTATATCACTACTGGCACATAGGCGGCACTTTTCAACAGGTCAACTCATCTACTGGGGTATCACATCAGGGCTGATGAATGATGTTTATCATTAATAGGCAAGACAAACTGAATAGCAAGTCTGCAGGTAGTTTCAGGACTCAGGTGCTCTAAACCCCAGGCTTTAGAAGTGTGAATAATTTCCATTATAAATAGTTCAGGTTCTGCAAGAGCTTGGTGGCTTTGCAATGAACTCTTGACCTTCTTAGCCCAGGCATCTTGACTTTTAAGACTTCATATTATGCCAGGAGAAAGTTTCATTGGCTGCTAAAAAAATCAGCATTTCTTCTTATATCTTTTTGTACTAAAGATAGCAAATATTTCCAGAATATCAAAAAACTTTGCACATACCACACTTGAGTACATCCTATTGTTTGCCAGCACCTAAGAGGCACATGAACATGTCCTTCCATTCCTTTATCTCAGATACTCATTCCTGTGAAGAGCCCTTAGAGAGCAAGAGGAAAGGAATAAAACTAAGTTTCTTCAACAGTAGAAAGCAATCTTTGTGGCTCATGTCTATTTTAGGATGTGTTACCTTAAACTGAAGCAGATCTCTCTCCTCATGACTGGCTCCATAGATTCCACCACTCAAGGGAAACAAAAATGTCACTTGTCTATTAAGCCCTTATAAATTTCCTCTCTGCTAGAGACTTAACTTCTTTCACCCATGTTCCGAAACCTCTTAAAGTATTAGTGGTATTTTATGACAAGATATCTGTGTTATAATTGAATGTGAGCTTCTTTTCTCCTCCCCTTTGGGTGAGGGTGGTGAGGTGCAGCCAGTATTACTCCCTGATCTTGCTCATGTGGTGACGAAATGATACCATGATTCCCACTTGCAAAGCATGTCCCCCAGTTCTTTGATCTGTTTTCTCTGCCAGTCTTGTGTGCTTCTTGGAGACCATCTTTTCTGCAAACACTTATAGAAAAACAACAGCTTCTTACTTTGTGGGAACTCTGGTTCAACCCATGCAGCATATGTCCTTGAGCAGAGATAGGAATGGCCCCAAGTACCACCTATTGTACAACTATTACTACTGCTACTATTATTATTAGTTTAATAACAATAATCTCTTAAATTAATTATGTAATAGTCACATAATGAAAAAGGGTTAAAAGGCTGACATGTCTCCAAATAAGTATGCCAAAAATCCAGATTCTAAAAGTAAATAGTGAGTTATGCTGTTCATACAAAATTCTAGAACATGCAAACAATAGTGACAGAAAACATATCTCCTGCTTTTCCCCCTTTGAGATCTGTTTTATAAGCAATACTGATAGAAGAGTATCTCTGAATAGAATTCATGTTTGAACCAAGTTATGGAGAACATTGGACTTTATCTGTCAGCCCCCAGATGCACCAACAATATCTTATGGCATTGTTTATCTTTTGCATAGGCACATTAAAATGGAAAAATACATATGAAAACAAGTTCTTATCTAATAGAGATGGGAACACAAATTTGGTAATGCAGTTAGGCCTTATACCCTGAACATTGGCACAATGATTTGGCTTAGGCCTCAGAAGAATGGGCATTGCCCATACACCCGTGAACAATGGATACCATCTATGGAAACAACCACAATTGTCTATAACAGTGGTCAGCAAGCCAAGGCTCACGAGCCACATGCGGCTCTTTACACTTTTTAATGCGGCTCTTCTGTGTGCCAGGCGGCCATTCCAGGAGTCAAGACTCTGCTCCTAGCCTCTGTCAGTGCACACCCTGTGTGCAGCCCTGGCGGTCGGCTCCACACAGCTGCAGTCGGGGGGGGGGGGTGGGGGGGGCGTGATTTTCTGTGTGGTGCCACAGCATTGAGGCAGCATCCTCTCTCTGTCTGCTGCCCTCAAAAGAAGGTGTTCACTATCCAAAATTTACAAACGATCAGTGGATTCAAAAACTATTTTATGGTGGATGCTACTTCACATCTAAATCAGCTTAATCATAAACTACGGGGGAAAGGAAACACAATTTTTTCGATGTTAGAAGATGTTATTTCGTTTGAAAACAAATTATCTGTTTTTGCTCAAGATTCTGACAGAGAAACTTTGATTCACTTTCCAAGCCTGTTGAAACATCGCCAAGAAAATAATTCTGATATTGGCATTACCTATTTTAAAACAGCACTTTTAAATTTGAGGGAAGCTTTTCTCAAGAGGTTTCAGGATTTCAGAAACAGCAAAGTGACGTTGGCCTTTGTTAAAAAAAGACCTCTGGATGCCACTGGAATGGAATTAAATTTTTCTCTCTTTAATATCGACACTGGCAACTTTGAAATGCAATTGCTGGATTTAAAAAACAAAGAACTGTGGAGCTCGAAATTTGAACATCTTTGTGCTAATTTAGAAATATTGGAGAAACACAAATGTGAACTTAGTTCACAGCACAAGTAATCTGCTTTGAAAGACCTGGAGAAGGAAGATATGTTGATTTTTAACACCTGGAATAGTATTCCTGACTCATATAATCAACTAAAAAAGCTAACATTTGCTGTTCTTTCCTTGTTCGGGTCTACATATTTATGTGTACAATCATTTTCAAGCATGAATCTTATCAAGAGTAAATTGAGAAATCGTCTCATCGATGAGAACCTGGAATCGTACCTAAAATTAAAAACAACATAAAAACCTGACTTACTCAAACTATCCAAGGAAAAGCAAGGCCAATGTTCACATTAGTGTTTGTGACTTTGTCAGTCATTGTCGGGATGTAATTTTCTCTACATTGTAGGCAAATTTTATGGAATTTAACATTATCGATAAATAATATCATTCTAAAGTTTTTGTTTTATTAGTTGTGTTATTTGTATTCTCCTGACCTATGTGAATACTTGCATGCAGAATATTCTCAATAAAAATTTATTGAAACTAAAAACAGTGTACCATCCTATGTATTTTTGGTTTTAAAAATGTGGCTCTCAAAATAAATTTTAATTGTGATTTTGGCGAGATTTGACTCAGTTGGAAAGAAAGGTTGCCCACCACTGGTCTATAACATTACCAGGATGCAAACCTCAACCAGGGAAGACCTACCACTGCTTTGGCATTGACTTGCTCCAAAGAGTGCTCTCAACACCCAGATGACTCAGCAACAACCTGCTTGCAGGGCAGATTGCTCTGCATCTAATGGTGTGCTAAAACTAGATGATGCTCCACATCAGCCTGACTTCGATGAAAGAAATGCATAGAAGCCAGAATCTTTAAATATAGGAACCTGATACCAACAGCAGCTTACGTGTGAAAAAGTTTCACCAGGACCACGAAGCATGACTCGGGGTAGACAGACTGGTATGCCTGGAACCCAGAGTTGGTTTTATGCCAATAAACTTCTGGGGTGAGGCCTTCTTGTAATCAGGCCAAGGATTTTTTTCCCCATTTTCCCCATATTTTTCTGGGCCTATGCAAACAACAGCGATTGCTGTCACTCCTTTACTATTGTTTTTTTTTTAACCCTTATCCTTTAAGAAAAAAAAACAGTTTACTGAACTTAAAAACAAATAACTGTAATAGAATGCCTGTCTCGAATACAGGCAGGGGATGGGAAGGGGAGAAAAGGCATTGGGAGGGAGAAATGTTACACTGCTGAAGGGGGATGTTCTGTTTGTGACTGTAACCCAACTATAATCATGTTTGTAATCTTGGTACTTAAATAAAAAAATATATAAAAATAAATAATGCAAGGGGTGGTGAAAGAGGGAGGAGGGGTCATTGGTGGCAGGAAGGTTGCACTGATGAGAGGTATACTTTTATGATGCTCACTAAGTGTGGTGGGGTTATATGTTACTTTCCCTTTGTACCCAGAGGTCCAGGAAGACAACCTCTCTGAAAAAGTAACAAAGGTATCATTTCAGAGAAGTTCCCAAAAGTGAAAAGATAGCATGTGCCTACCTTCTATGCCCAAAATATACCAGCTAATGAGAGCCAAATAAAAATACCCCAAGACATGTCATAATACAGCAGCTTGTAAAACAATATGGATATTCCTCCATAAACTAGAAATTGAGCTTCCTTATAACCCAGCAATATCATTCCTAAGAATATACCCTGGAAATACAAAAATACAACATAGAAAAGCTCTCTGTGTTCCTATGTTCATTGCAACATAATTTTAATAGCCAGAATCTGGGGGGAAAATCATGTACCTGAGAACAAAATGAGTGGCTAAAAAACTGTGGTACATCTATACAATGGAATACTATGTAGCTGATAGAAAAAATGAAGTTATAAAATGTGCTTATACATGGATTGATATGGAGAATATTATAGTGAGTTAAATAAATCAAAGAGTAAAGGATAGACATATAATTGTTTCACTTATTTGGGGTATATAAGGGGCAAAAGATTGTATGATAATAATATCAAGGGCAATAGAGAGGAGGAACAGAAGGACCAGTCCATGGTAGAAGTTTGTCACAAACAGCAGAAAGTGTAGTTAGGGCAGAGAAGGAATGCCTATGACAATAGTTGAAAATGACTGCTCTGCACAAGAACTGGTTGCTAAAAGGAGGGAGAGTGATATGCATGATATTCCTTCAGTAACAATATTACAAACCATAATGGCTAAAGAGAGGGACAGGAGGGAGAAAGAGACACAGAAAGAAGTTTACCATAGAGAAGGTGGGGGACAGGAAGGAAACTGGGTGGCAGTCAATATGCACTAGTGAAGGGTGTTGGACATTGTATGGCTGAAAGGCTATCATAACCAAATTTGTAACGGTGTATCTCATGGTGATTTAATTACAAGCTAAAAAAAATCTTAGCCTGAGCAACAAAAGTAAGAACAGGAGAGAGAAAGAGAAGGAAGAAAGAAATAGAGAAAGAAAAAAAGAGGAAAAAGAAAGAGGAAAGGAAGGAGGGAGGGAGGAAAAAAGTAAGGAAAAACGGAGGGAGGGAGGGAAGGAGGGAGGGAGAAAAGGGAGGAAAGGAAGAAAGGAAGGAGGTAACAAGGGAGGGAAGGGAGGGAGAGAGGAAGATAGAAAAAGGAGGAAGCAGGAAGGAAAGAAGGAAGGAAGGAAAATGAAGGAGGAAGAAGGAAGGGAGGGAGGAAGGAAGAAGGGAAGAAGAGGGGGAGGAAAGATGGAAGGGAGGAGAAAGAAGGGAAGAAAGGAAGAAGGGAAGGAAGAAAGGAAGGAGGGAGAGGTGGAAGGAAGGAAGGAGGGAAGGAAGGAAGGAAGGAGGAAGGGAGGGAGGGAAGGAGAGAGGAAAGGAAAGGAGAGGAGGCAAGAAGGAAGGAGGCAAGGGAGGGAGGGAGGAAGAAAGGAAGAAGAAAGGAGGAATGAAGGAAAGAAGGAGTAAAAATGAAGGAGGAAGGAAGGGAAAAGGGAATGAGAGAGGGAAGGAAAGAAGGGAAGGAGGAAGAAAGGAAGGAAGAAGGAAAGGAGGAAGGAGGAAAATGAATGAGAAAGAAGGGAAGAAGGGAAGGAGAGGGGAGGAAGGAAGAAGAAAGGAGAAATAAAAAAGGAAGGAGTAGAATGAAGGAGGAAGAAGGAAGGAAGGAAGGAAGGAAGGAAGGAAGGAAGGAAGGAAGGAAGGAAGGAAGGAAGGAAGGAAGGAAGGAAGGAAGGAAGGAAGGAAGGGTGAGACTGAAACACGCCTTTTAGAATCAGGGAGGAAGCTCTAGAGAACAAAACTTAAAATGGGGCCTGCGCCAGAGGCCGCCCCCTCAAGAGGCCGTTGAAAGATCAGGCGGGAAACTGGTGAAGCTGAGAGTTGTGTCCTTAAGAGCTGAGGCCAACAGGGCCCTTCGCAGCCACGCGCCTCCACACGGCCCACAGCAGCGTAGCGGCCCCTAGAGGCCGAGCTGGGTATTGCCACCAGCAGCAACGGGGCCTTCTGCACAGAGGCACTCACTTCCGGTAACGGGGTCCGCGACCTGCTCGACGCACTTCCGGCCGCGAGCCTGCTGACCAATGAAAACGCAGAAATTGGGTCACGTGTCTGCGTTCCCATAGCAACCGAAGGCTTCTAAACAACCCGCCCTCCTCCTCCTTCTCCCGCCGGGTCTTCTTCTGGGCTCCCGTCACCCCTCAACCCTCCGGGCCTGGTTCGGGCTGAGCCTGAGGCGGTTCGTCACCTCGAGGCTTCGGACCCTCGCCTGCCGTCATGGTGAGTAGCGGGCCTCTGCCGCCCTCCTGCGCCGAGGATGGCGACGGGTAGAGGGGTGGCCCAGAGTGATGCCCTGCCCTGGGCTCCGAGCGCTACTAGGCCTCCCCGAGGAGTGGAAGGAAGTTCCCCGGATGTGGGAAGTTCTTTGCCCCCGTCTAAGCCTTTTGGACTGTGGCAGGTGAAGCTGAAGGCCTCTCCTGGTCCTCGTCCCACCGCACGACTCCGCCTCTCTTCTCCGGGGGAGGGAGCTTCCAGTTGGCAGAAAGCGCACAGAAACGCACGCACAAGCGCACAGTGATGGATGATGGGTTGTGATCATTCCTCCGTGTCACACACACACACACACACACACACACACACAGTGATAGATGTCATTTCTCCGTATCACTCAGACACACACACGCACAAGCACACTGTGATGGATGTCATGCAATCATTCCTCACACACACACACACACACACACACACTGTTGTGTATGTAAACATTTTAATGGGATTATTATATTACTGACCCTACCCTGATCGGTGATTGTGCCCTACCCTAGGGTGTGACCTGGCATTCTGCCCCCACCCTAGGGTGGTACCTGATTCTGCTCCCACCATTGGGTGGTATCTGATTCTGGGGCATAAAAACAAGGGTCTGTGAAGGCGAGGGGCTTTTTGTCCTTGACCTATTCTTAGGCCTTTTGGCTTCGGCTTCTTCATGGAATAAAGAGCTGTTTTCTTCGAAAACCTGACTGCCTGTTGGCTTTCTTCCCACCGCATTCACCTCAGAACCGCCGACTGAACAGGGGTAACAGACGCGTGGTCCGAGCTGGAGGAGAAAGGCCTCATCCTCCATCCCTCCATCAGTCAACCTCTTCAGGGGCTGACTTGCAACAACAACAACAACACACACACACACACACTCACGGGCACACAGTGATGGATGTCACTTCTCCATCATGAACACGCACATACACACACGTGTGATTGAATCCAACTTTCTGATAGGACACACACACACACAGGCACACCGTGATGCATTTCATTTCTCCATCACGTACATAGACACACATGTGATTGAATCCAGCTTTCTGATGGGCCACACACACACACAGGCACACAGTGATGGATGTCGTTTCTCCATCTTGCACATACGCATGTGATTGAATCCAACTTTCTGATGGGCCACACACACACACACACACACACACACACACACACACACAGGCACAGGCACACAGTGATGGATATCATTTCTCCATCACACACATGCACTACACACCCATGTGATTAAATCTGACTTTCTGACGGGATACAGCTCAAAAGGCTGCTGCAGTACACACCCTTGTCACCAGAAGGCTTGGTCCACCCTGTGTTCCGAACAGTAGCTTGATGAGGGTAGGACTGAACAAAAGACGCCAATCCCTGCCCTTCTGGAGCTTAGAATCCGCTCCACTTGTTTTTTCTTGGGTTTCACTAAAATGCCAAGAACAAGCTTGCAGAAATGATAAGAGGTGTCTCTAAGTAACCACTGAGGCTTTGAGGCACACTTACTTCATTAGTGAATTGCAGGTATTAATCAATACTAGGGTTTTTTTTTTTAAATGACAGATGAGAAATTGCATATAAAACAAGTAAACTACAGGGGCTGGAGAGATAGCATGGAGGTAAGGCATTTGCCTTTTATGCAGAAGGTCGGTAGTTCAAATCCTGGCATCCCTGTGCCTGCCAGGGCCGATTTCTGAGCATAGAGCCAAGAGTAAACCCTGAGCGCTGCCAGGTGTGACCCAGAAACAAAAACAAACGAACAGAAAAACAAGTAAACTACATGTCATTGTATTAAATATTTAATATACAATAGTTCTTTTCAATTGAGTCCATCTTTATCGTTACTTTCATTTCCTATAATTCTGGGAACCTTCTCATATTACCTTTAATTTCCTTTTCTTTGTTTTTGGGGAAATGGGGGTGGTATTTAAGCAGTACCTAAGATTCTTGGCCAGTCTTGGAATTTCCCATAGGGTTCTGCAGAACTGGTACCCGAGATTCCCTAGACCACCCGCCTGGTGCTCAGGAGTCTTCGTCGTTGCCCGTTAGTGATGCTGGGGAACCATACTGTACCAGTGATCACTATAGCCAGCAGCAGGCAAGGCATGAACCCTAACTTCAATACTACCCAAATCTCCTTTTCTCTATGGCACAATTTCAAGACAATAATCACTTTTGCAAGGCAAAAGCCCTACCCACTGTGCAATCTTATTTCTTTGGCCCCAAAATTACTGAAATGTAACATCATGAATTGTATAAATACTAAAATACTTGTCTGAGAAAAGTTCTAGAGATGCAGTTCCATGATAGAGTGAACGTTTGGCATGTTTGAGGCACTCGTTTCAGTCCCCGCCACCCAAAACCAAATTAAACAAAGTTATGGTGGGGAGGGGAAGACTTGGTGAAGTGACTTGTTCATATAGTCTGTGATACACATCTATAGACTACCTTGGATTCTTGAGAATAATATACAGATAGTTAGCAATAGAAACAAATTCTCAAAGTGTAATATCCAGGAAGTGATACAAAGAAGTGCAAAGACCCTAAGACCCAAGAAGAATCTACAAATGGGATCAAGAAGACAGCTGGAGGGGCCGGAGAGATAGCATGGAGGTAAGGCATTTGCCTTTCATGCAGGAGGTCATCGGTTGGAATCCTGGCATCCCATATGGTTCCTCGTGCCCGCCAGGAGCAATTTCTGAGCCTGGAGCCAGGAATAACCCCTGAGCACTGCCAGGTGTGACCCAAAAACCACCAAAAAAAAAAAAAAAGAAGAAGAAGAAGACAGCTGGGGCTAGCAGATAAAGAATGGAGCAGATCAGGGCCAGAGAGAAAGATCGGCAGGTAAGACACTTGCCTTGGACATAGCTAACTGGGTTTGATCCCCAGTATCCTATATGTTACCCTGAGCTCTGCCAGAAGTAGTGACTGGGTATATCAGTGTGTGACCCAAAAACCAAAGAAAGGAGGAAGTTAGTTGAGAGCAAAGTAACTGTCATGTCAATTGGTTTTGTAATTAAGATATTGCTGGTAAACAATACAGAAGCAAGTTGAAAAGCCTGCGGGTTTAAGGACTAGGTAATGAGATTAAAAGAGCAGAAGGGAAATAGAAAAACACTGAAAGCTAAGGGGAATTTTGCATTTAAAATTTTTTTTTCATTTTTATTGAGTTACTGTGAGATACAAAGTTACAGAGCATGATTCAGTTTCAGTTGTATGGTGTCTGAACATCCATCCCTTCACTGGTATCTACCCTCCATCAGTCTCCCTCCTGCCCCCCAACCTACCTTTCTGGGAGACTTGCGTTTTGCTTTTAGCATAAGTGAGGCTTATCTAGTCTTACATACTATCTCAAGGGAAGGGGAAACCTTCTGAATGCTAAAGTGGCAGTTAACTGGTTAAATAAAATTCTTCAAAAGTTGGAAATAGACTGATTAAGGCCCCATGAAGAAGTGATCTTAAAGTGCTGGGTAAGGTTTGGGGGTACCTCAAGGAACAAAGTAGGTGAGGTAGACTGCAGAGAGGAGGTCAGAGATGTCTGGATGTGGGGAAGTTGTGGACAGCTGTGGTCAGACTTGGGTAAAGGATGTCATGTCATGCTCAGAGGCTATGATGTGGGTTTTTACAATGTAGGAGGCAATCTTTTATGCTGCAGGGGAGAAGCCACGGAAGTTTGGAAGTTAGCAACAGCTCCCAGAGAAAGGCTATTCTAGATTCTCCTTTGGAGGCTGAGGAGTGTCACACCACACCTAGGGGTGTTTGAGCTATTCCTGGCTCTGCTCAGGAGTCACCTTTCATGTTGCTCAGGAGGCCATATGCAGTGCTGGCGATCAAAACAAGATTGGCTTGCATGATTGGCTACACGTAAGGCAAGCATCTTAGCTGAACTTACTTAAGTACTAACTCTGATTCTGACTCTGATTCTGACTCTAGATATTCATAAAATAAAGGTAACTCTGATGCATCTTACCTTACATAGCTACTTAATTTATTTTCAGTATAGATATAAAAATGTCATTAATCTTTTGTTTATAGTTGTTAATCTCTCAACTAATTTAAAATAGAAATCCGTGAACGACTGCTTCAGAATCAAGTGTATATATATATATATATATATATATATATTTAAAGCTGATACATTTATATTTTTGATTTGGTTTGGCTTGGTTTTGGAGCCACACCTGGCAGTTAGTTCTTAGGGCTTACTCATGACCACTCAGGGATCAATCGTGGTGAGCTGAGGTAGGGGGAGAACGTATAGGATGCCGAAGATCAAACCCAGGTCAGGAAAATGCAAAGCAAGTATCTCACCTGCTTTACTATTGCTCTGGCCCACACCTGTATTTTTTCAATGTATCAGATTAGTACAGTGAGCAGAGCACTTGCCTTGCATATGCCAAGAATGATCCCTGAGCCAGGAGAAAATCCTAAGCATAAATGGATTTGGCCCAAGCACACACACATACAAAACAGTGGCTTAAGGGCTTAAGCATAAATGTTTATTTTTCTGACATAACAGCCCTCTCACTGCTAATCTCAGGTGAGTAGATTGGGGTGGGGAGAGTGGGGTTTGCTGCCACTAAACATTAAACTGCCACTAACCAGTAAGCAACCCTTTCATCTGCTGCTCCCCCAACCTGGACCATTGTTTCTCTCTGGTTTAGACAAGCTACACCTCTTTCAGGTCTCAATAGATTAGTGTGGCAAAGGCATACTCCATAGGTCCAGGCTTTGAAATAGCCCATATTTCTTCTGCTCCTGTTTGCTACTGAGTGGTCATGCTGTGGCATACCTGACTGAAAGAAGAACTGGTTTATCTAGTTGCACATCCATAAGCCCAGGGCAAAAGGAATATGATGAACCGAACACCATGGGGGACCTAGCATATTTCATTGTTGGCTCTTTTCTCACATCTTCAAGACTAACAAATTGCTTCTCTCTCTTTCAGGCAGAGCTGGGCCTAAATGAGCATCATCAAAATGAAGTCATTAATTATATGCGTTTTGCTCGTTCAAAAAGAGGCCTGAGACTCAAAACAGTAGATTCCTGCTTTCAAGACATAAAGGAGAGCAGGTATAAAGGACTTTAAAAAAAGTAGGAACATGGGTCCCCTCTGATGGCAATATGGGGGACTGTAAAGAGGTTTTGTGAACCTTTATTGGAATTGTCAATGAGAAATTATTCACTATGAGCAGCTCCATTAAGAGTCATGGGCATGTGAAATTCAAGAAATTCTATTGTGTTTTGGTATTCATTATTCCAACATTATGTTTCTTTATATCCCTCATATAAGATAGATAATTTTGAGTTGGTCACTCTCCCTCTAATGTTATTAAGCATTATACTCTACAGGTCTTTCCAGGTCGCAGCTAATTTCATGACTTTATCTTTTCTTATGGCCAAGTAATAGTCCATTGTACCAAAGTTTCTTTATCCATCAATTCTTAGACACACAGATTGTGATAGAAGCATCTACTATCAAACATGCACATATTCTTAGATTTCAAAACTCCAGAGGGTTAGATAAAACATTGAAATGAATGCGATTAATGATTGCTAGCTATATTAGTTATTCCAGGAAGAAGATTAGTAACTTCTAGAAGAGCCAGAGGGGATATGGCACTTGCCTTGCACTGGTGAAGAGGTGTGTACATTTTATGACTGAAACCCAACTACAAATATGTTGGTGCCTAAGTAAAGATATTAAAAAAAAAAAAAAAAAAAGAATGAGGTATGCACAGAAGCAATCTCAAGAACTCAGCTATTAGGTCAGGGATGTAGTTCAGTGGTAAACCACTAGTTTTTACATCACCCCAGCATACAAATTTAGTTATTGGGCATGTTGCTGAGGTTATGAGAAGTGATTCACCCAGTGAAGTGATAAATTAAGTGATAAAGTAAGGCAGACCTCCCAAATTGAAAACATAATGCAATTTATAGCTGCAGTTATAACAGTAAAGACTGAAGTGTGGTCTTAAACGTTAGTGAATGTCATTGTCTTTCTTGGGCTAGTGCATGAGAAAATTTGAGTTGGACAGTGACACAGCATTTGAGAGAGTCTCTCCCAGTGAGATGAGATCATGGGCATGTCACTTCTCTCTGCGCTTGTGTTCCCTTCTGTTAAGAAGGGGATTGAAGAAGATGACTCCAAAATGTTCTATCAACCCAAACTTCTCATTGTGAGAATTTAAAAATAAATTAAATTAGTTAGGGGTATTTCTTTGGAAGTCTTCAAAATGCTAAGTGCCATTCATTATGTTCTATTTGGGTCATGGATTTTGCCTTTAATCCAGAAAGTTTGAACTGGGCTGTTATTTTTAGGCTGGTGGAGGAGACGTTCACTGTCGATGAAGTGTCCGATGTCCTGAATGGGCTACAAGCCGTGGTGCATAGTGAGGTGGAATCTGAGCTCATCAACACAGCCTACACCAATGTATTACTCCTGCGGCAGCTTTTCTCCCAAGCAGAGAAGTGGTACCTTAAGCTGCAGACAGACATCTCTGAACTTGAAAACAGGTAATGCAGTTTGTAGTTGCAATTATAGCAGTAAAGACTGAAGTACAGTCTTAAACATTAGTGAATGTCATTGTCTTTCTTGGCCTGGCATGAGAAAATTTGAGTTAGGCAATGGCAAGGCATCTGTTTCCTGAGTGACAGTGTCACTCAACTTAAGTTCAAAATGCTGTTTCTGTTGTTTATATGTGTTATAAGAACTTCAAGATTTAAGGACCTGAGGACTGGAGAGATAATAGGTTGCTTGCCTTGCACATAGCCAACATGGGTTAAATCCCTGGTATCTCATATGGTTTCCAAGCACCTCCAGAAGTAATTCCTGAGTGCTCAGCCAAGAAAAATTTCTGCGTATATCCAGGTGTGACCCAAAACTAAAATAAATAAATAAATAAATAAAAAGATTTAGGGACATGCTCCTCAGCTATTAACTGATCCTTCTACAGATTGTTATACTGATGACTAATTAAAATAAGCTGTAGAGCTGGGTCAAGAAATAAAGGTTATGAAGCAGTTAAAAAATTGATTCTGGGGCCAGAGAGATAGTATGGAGGTAAGGCATTTTCCTTGCATGCAGAAGGAAGGTGGTTCGAGTCCCGGCATCCCAGAGGCAATTTCTGAGCATTAGCCAGGAGTGGCCCTTGAGTGCTGCCAGGTGTGACCCAAAAACCAAAAAAAAAAAATGTTTTTTTTGATTCCAATAGCATAATCTCAACAAATCATATTTGAAGTTTATTTCTAAATAGTTGCATATAAAAGTATACACTCCCCTGGGCCAGAGAAAGTACAGGAGGCAAGACACTGGCTGCCTTATTGCTTTATATGTAGCTGACCCTAGTTTGAGTTCCTGTTATCACATTGATACCCCTCCTCAACTACTCCCCAGAACTGCCGGATCACTCCTGAGTGCAGAGCCAGGAATAGCCCCTGAACATTACGGGGTATGGCCTAAAACATGGACATAGATAAAAATTAAAAATAATGAAGAATACTTTCCTGCATCCTAAAATAGAAAATATTTTAAATGTATTAATTTTGTAAAGATGGTGACATTGAAAGACATGTCAGAAATGAGAGAGGCCTGATTGCTGGTCGGGGTTGGGGGCTGTTCTCTAAACACAGCTGCAACTCAGCGTCTCCTCTGGAGCCAGTGTAGCACCACTGGACAGGCCCTGGAGGGAAGCAAATGTGTAACCACATCAGCTGTCAGTATGTGACTGAACGCTTGGAGATATTGACCTATTAAGAAACTGGCAAGAACAGTTCCTGCCATGGGCTTTCTCTGCTTTTATATGGGCAGCTTTCTTTTTTCACAAATAAAAGGAAATCACCACACAAGTCATCCTAGAAACATCTTGTCTTTCTGGAGAACACAGCAAACTCTGAGTAGATGTCAGACACTCTCAACAGTCATCACAGACTAGCTCGGTTTTTCCAAGACTACTTTACTAAAGTCAATTTGTCTTTCATGAGCACTTACTCAGCTGCCAGTATATATTATGTATAATAGAGAACAGGGTCTTGGGAGCCTGAGAAATAGAGAATTAACTAAAATGTCAGACATACTGTACTAAAATTCTGACAGTGTACATTGGATACTATGGGAGATTTGAACCTAATCCATGCGGTTTGTACTCTTAGCTTTTAAAGTGTGATTTTTGTTGTGTTGAAATTTCATCCCTTGCTTTTTCTGTTTCTCTGGAATGTAAGAACTTGGTACTAGTAATTTTATTCTTGTATTTACTACTAAACTAATTTGAACTAAAACAAACATTTTCTCACATTTGCTTTTATCTTCAAGAGAATTATTAGAACAAGTTGCAGAATTTGAAAAATCAGAATTCATGTCTTCAAATAAAAAGGTAATTTTTAATCATTTCAATTAAATATATTACTAACACCACTATCTAATTCTTTCAGTTCATTTAGAGTTTAACATGAGAACTCTCATTAAAAAGCCTCTCACATTTCTTTGGCAAAGATGACAATTTGGGGAGTAACTATGAAAAGCCAAGACTTGTTTTAATTTTCCTTTCTTTGGTCCTGCCCATCCTCTCCCCGTCCCCCCACCCTCTCCATACAAACCTTCGTCAGTCAGAGTACAGCCATATAAAGTCTCACTCACATGATGCAGTTCAAACTTTGGGGTAAGTCAACCCTGTGTGAGTCCATCCTGCTGTCATATTCTAGCTGGGTGACCCCAAACAGGTGACCTGAAATGGCTGGGTCTTGCCTTGTTTTCCTCATCTGTTCAATAATAGCAATTACAATAAGCACCTGTTTCTCTATAAATGAGTCTCATTTGCTTGATTCTCCTTTATATAGAGGCACTATATCCTGGTATTGGATAGTAAAACACCAGAGAAATTAACTCATGTACAGTTTTCTAGTTATTCTTTATTATAATTTCTGGATTAGAAATTTCTGAGTCAAACTGCATGGACTCTTTCTGTTTTAATACATATTGCTAAATTGCCGTCAATTTAGTATTCCTCCATAGTGTAATTGCCTAAATCCTCATCAACACCAGTTTTTCCAAGAATGTGGATTTCACAGTCTTATTTGTGTTCCCATAGGTTGAATTGCTAGGCCAAGATACTAGAATCTCAGTCAGCTGGCTTTGAGTTCTCTCCTTCCTTTATTTCTTCTTCTCTGTATTATTTTTCCTATTTTGAAATTTTGAAAAATAAAACTTGTACTTTATTTTCACACAAAATCTTGTATTGTGGGGTAACTGGTTAACATTTATGCTTTTGGCTTACAAAGTTACTACCCCTTTACCATCACCAAAATGCAAGTCTCCCTTCCTTTGTCTTTTTATCACTTCCAGTTTTACCTCTTCCTACCACCCTGTACTCCCAACCTACTCTCTCCCTCCATAGATTGGCAATTTCAGTTTTGTGGCCAAATGGCAAGGATTTATCCTCATATATAGTATCCCTCCTCTTGTCTATTAATACCAGAGAGGAGTGATATTGTTCCTTATTTGTTGTCCTCCTTTTCTAAAAAAAACCTCTTGGTCAGCTTCACTTTTTCTTTCATAACTTTTTAATTACATTTTAGGTTGTTACAGTAATGTTTAAGTTTATGATGTTGATGTAAAGTCACTGCAACCTAGTGTTTCCCAATCCTCTACCAGTATCTTTTTTTTTTTTTTTTTTTGGTTTTTGGTTTTTGGGCCATACCCAGCGGTGCTCAGGGGTGACTCCTGGTTGTCTGCTCAGAAATAGCTCCTGGCGGGGCCGGGCGGTGGCGCTAAAGGTAAGGTGCCTGCCTTGCCTGCGCTAGCCTTGGACGGACCACGGTTCGATCCCCCGGTGTCCCATATGGTCCCCCAAGCCAGGAGCAACTTCTGAGCACATAGCCAGGAGTAACCCCTGAGCGTTACCGGGTGTGGCCCAAAAACCAAAAAAAAAAAAGAAAAAGAAAAAAAGAAATAGCTCCTGCCAGGCACGGGGGACCATATGGGGGACCATATGGGACACCGGAATTCGAACCAACCACCTTAGGTCCTGGATCGGCTGCTTGCAAGGCAAACACCGCTGTGCTATCTCTCTGGGCCCTCTACCAGTATCTTATGTCACCTTTAGTATGGTCTTTTCCCCCAACCTCTCCCCTTACTGTACAATAGAATACTACACAGCTATATTTTTTTAGGATGGGGAAGATGGCTTTCCTTTCTCCTTTTGGTTTCTGTGCCACATTCAGATGTGCAGGGGCTTCTCTTACTGCAGTGTTCTGGGTATCCAGAGGTTGAATTTAGGTCTCCTACATGCAAAGCATGTACTCCAGTTCTCTGAGCAATTTCCCAGTGTGACCTCCCTTTTTATATCTGACTTCTACGGAGCATCATGGGTCACATACTATCTTAGCACTGGGATAAAGTAGAGAGCCAAACCACCAAAAATCTTCACCCGAAATGATGGAGTTTGGGAGCACTAGTAATGAAATTTGTGTTGAAATACTATATGCATAAAACTCAACTATCAAGAACTTTGTAAAACGGGCTGGAGCAATAACATAGCAGGTAGGCGTTTGTCTTGTATGCGACCCATCAGGGTTTGATCCCTGGCATCCCATATTGTCCCTGGAATCTACCAGAATAATTTGTGTGTGTGTGTGTGTGTGTGTGTGGTTTTTGGGTCACACCCGACAGTGCTCAGGGGTTATTCCTGGCTCCAGGCTCAGAAATTGCTCCTGGCAGGCACGGGGGACCATATGGGATGCCGGGATTCGAGCCGATGACCTCCTGCATGAAAGGCAAACGCCTTACCTCCTATCTCTCCGGCCCCCAAAATAATTTTTGAGTGCAGAACCAGGCGTAACTCCTGAGCACTGCTGGGTGTGGCCCTAAAACAACTTTGTAAACCATGGTTCTTTAATTAAATTTTAAAAAAATTTTATAAATGTTCACCCTCGCACAATTGATATAGTAGAAGATTCGTTTGCATAGTATCTTCTGCTTAGAAAGTGTGAGGTTCAGAGATTGCTGGTGATTTTTTATATGGTGACTGCAGTATGGTTTTCTTTATTTCATTTTAGCCCATCATAGATATCATGAAGCCAAAACTTGCTCCACTTAACGAACATGGAACATCAGAACTCCTAAACAAGGTAACAGCATTGTTTTGAGAAATTGCTATCTAACTCTGTCTTCTCATTGGCTGTACAACTTCAAGGTAGAGAGAAGTGTAATTAGTTCATCACTGTCATTTACCAAGTGATACCAGAAGAGGGTGTCCTTCTCTTGTAAAGATTGTAGCATCTCTAGACTACAACTTGTCATGGTGAAGTGAAAAGCATAGACCTTTGAATGCCATTTTTATTGATGGACATTTGACATTTAGGATCTGTGAGAACAGTAAAGGTATTTTTATTAGAATATATACAAAAATTAATATGCAAATATTTTTCACAATGCCTATTAATTTTCAGCAGTATACTAGCTAAGGTTCTTTTATCCCTTCATAAACCATATCATCTCACTGGGAAGGGAGATACAAACAGAAAAATCCTAACCTTTGTGTCACAGATGTCACTTTTTTTTCTTTCATAAGTTTGAATAATAGGGTTTTTGGGATAGCAGAGAAGACACAGTTCTATGTGAATGAAAATAGTGAGGCCAGGCTCTGAGGGATTACCAGAGGGTGAAATGCAAAAAATAAAATCAAAATTACTGTGACTGAGAAGAGAGGGGAGGGCAAGGCAGCCAAGATGGCTGGCTTAATATTGACCAGACTGCAGATCCCTTTGTGTGTGTGCTGGAGCACAGAGTATGGATTAAGAATTTGTCAGATGTAAGATTGCATTGAAAGGTGACTCTTGAGAGAGCTGTTTAGGACCAAAGATATTTGGCCTCTACTTTGTCAGACCCATGGAAGGGCTTGGGATAAGATAATCGAATGGTGGACAATTGGGTTCAAGTGAAAAATTAAAAATGTAAGTAAGATATAATTTCAGCTGTGAAAAAGTAACTGACAAACAATAAAAATCTGAATTTATTCACAAAGGAAATTTTAAGACTTGTAGAAGAGAATGAAAAATTGAAGTCAAGACTGAAGAATACTGAAGTACAGGTAAATGAGAGCACTTTTACAAAGTACTGAAAGTGTTCTTCACAGACTACATACTTAGTGTTTTTGTTTTAACTTGTTTCCAGGCCACAAATGCATTGGATGAGAAATTGAAATTAGAAAGAACCCTGCAGAACTTACAGCTTGATCAAGGAGATCAAAAGGTAAAATACCTTTTAGCTATTTACCCCCATTTTCTAAATAGAATAATGTTGTAAACTTAATGTCAAGTTTCAGTTCGTTATGCTCACCTCCACTGTTTCCCACTTTGGCCTTCACCAAGACCTCCTTGTCCAGGAAGGGCTTAGCAAAAACCAGCTCCCCTCATCCATGTCTTACATACCCTAAGAGCTACTGGCTGCTGATTTTTTTTCAAGTTTTCCTCCTTTCATGTTGGCATTTTAATTATAGTGGGAAGAAA
This sequence comes from Suncus etruscus, assembly GCF_024139225.1. NCBI lineage: Eukaryota > Metazoa > Chordata > Mammalia > Eulipotyphla > Soricidae > Suncus > Suncus etruscus. Next base: position 119,199,147 of record NC_064854.1, on the reverse strand, counting down.
ATGAAGATAGGAAGAGCTTCCAGTTGATTGAATTTATTCTATTGTTTATGTGGTATTATACAAAACTTCTTACTTGGAGCCAGAGAGATATTACAGCTATCAAGGCACTTGCTTTGTATGTGGCTGGCCTGGTTCAATCCCTGGAACCCCATATGATCCCTGAGCACCACTAAAAAAGATCCCTGAGCACCACTAAAAAAGATCCCTAACCACAGAACGAGAAGAAACCTCTTGAGTACAAGTTGGGTGTGGCCCCAAACAATAATAACCAACTTCATTAAGTTGCATTAAATGAGTATTGTAAAATAGGATGAATTTTTCTTGTCATGAATCTTCAAATCTATCTCTGTGAGGTATTTGTGTGATAAGTATACCTCCGAGGGGCCGGAGAGATAGCATGGAGGTAAGGTATTTGCCTTTCATGCAGAAGGACGGTGGTTCGAATCCCGGTATCCCATATGGTCCTCCGTGCCTGCCACGGGTGATTTCTGAGCATAGAGCCAGGAGTAACCCCTGAGCGATGCCGAGTGTGACCCAAAAAAAAAAAAAAAAAAAAAAAAGTATACCTCCGAATTGACCTGCAGCACTGACTGAGGAGTATAGTTTTGTTGAGCTCTACCTCTTGGAAGTCACCATATGTACAGTCCTATCTCCACATCACCTCTCACTGAGATCCCATTTTTGTAGCAGGATTTCATGTCTCCAGAGACACCAAGTGAATTTTCAATGCATAACTCACTTTTCTAGTGGTCTGTTATTATTGCAAATGCCTAGTGAACAACACCCAAATCTGCTACATAAGGCTTTTGTTGTTTCTGTGGAGAAAGAAGGAATAGTCCAGTATTCTCCAGGCACTCATCACTGGACTTCACCAAACATCATGGCAAGCCCAGCTCAGCTACAAACCTACCTTTACTCTCTTCATTTCTTTTGCCCTTCCCCATATTTGGGGAAAACATTCTTATACACTATCATTTCATCAATAAATATTTAAAATAGAATATTTATATGACTAAAATGATTAAGGAATATATGATTTTCAAATACATATCAAGCACCATAAATTCATAAAACAAATACTCATGAATCCTTATAATTTTTTTTCTTTTCTGGTTTTGAGCCACAAGTGGTGATGCTCAGGCCTTCTTCCTGGCTCTTCACTCAGATAAGACCCTATGGAATACTGGGTTGGCCTCATTCAAAGCAAACATCTTACCTACTGTTTTGTCTCTCTACCCCGATAATTATAATTTTTCAAAAAAGTAAAAGAATTTTAAATGTGGGGCCAGAGAGATAGCATAGAAGTAGGGTGTTTGCCTCGAAATGCAGAAGGTCGGTGGTTCAAATCCTGGCATCCCATATGCTCCCCCAAGCCTGCCAGGAGTAACCCCTGAGCGCTGCTGGGCATGACCCAAAAACCAAAAAAAAAAAAAAAAAAAAAAAAAAGAATTTTAAATGTTTAGAAATGATTAATTAGTTTTAAAAGCCATTCTATACTTTAGTCCAGTTGTTCTTTGAGGGGGGATTAAAATCATCCCCCCAGGGCCCAGAGAGATAGCACAGCGGTGTTTGCCTTCCAAACAGCCGATCCAGAACCTAAGGTGGTTGGTTCGAATCCTGGTGTCCCATATGGTCCCCTGTGCCTGCCAGGAGCTATTTCTGAGCAGACAGCCAGGAGTAACCCCTGAGCACCGCTGGGTATGACCCAAAAACAAACAAACAAACAAAAAAAATCCCCCAAAGGGGGCTAAATTTATTACAAGAAACCTGAAAACTTGTCTAGGCAAAAACTTGTCTTCCTTTACCCCATAGGTAAGGATAGTAATTGTCAAATTAGCCTTACCCCTTACTTTGTGTAGATTTGTAGATATGATTGGAATATATATAACTTTAAGGGACCAGCCCATAGTTAATTTATTGATCACCTTAACATTCACTGGCCTATAACCAACCCCCTTGATAAAACCATGTTTTTCTGTTTTATTTCTCTTTTATAAACCTTTTCTTGTTACCAGGAAGGCAAGGTAATTACTTTGAGAATGTGAGTCTGTCATCTTTTAACTTGCCATTTCTTTGCCAATAAAGCGCTTTCTTATTCTTTTTTTTGGGGGGGGGGAGAGAAGGGGGTTGGGTTACACCCGGCAGCACTCAGGGGTTACTCATTGCTCTACGATCAGAAATCACTCCTGTCCAGCTCAGCTCAGGGAACCATGTGGGATGCTGGGATTCGAGCCACCATCCTCCTGCATGTAAGGCAAACACCCTACCTCCATACTATTCTCTGGCCCAATACAGCGCTTTCTTAACCCGGTTTTAAAAAAGAAAATAAAAGATTTTGATAAAAGCAAAATAGCTTTACTAATCACAATGAAAGATCAGATTTTAGGGGCTGGGGAAGATAGCTCCATGGCTTGAGTTCCATCACTAACTCTGTCAGATTTTGCCAGGTATGTCCTTATTTGTCCTTGGAGGACCCTGAGCACCACAGAAATGGCCCCGGTGGCCCCCAGAACCATTGATTCAGATCAGCATCTCATCACTGGGCAGAACATTGGGCCATTTGGCCATATTGGTGGAGTATCACCAGAATGAACTTGAGTACCCTGAGCATTGCTTGGGGGGTTCTTCCCCTTAAAAAGATGAGATTTCAAATATGAGTAAGGATTTTTTCTTTTGTCAATAGAAAAGTTTCATCTCTATATTTAATAATTATAACCATTTTTAATTGTTTTGTTTGGCTTAGGTTTAGGGTCACATTCAGCAGTGTTCAGAAGCTATTCCCATCGTGTTATTCAGGAGTCACTTCTGTCAGTGCTGGAGAACCGTAAGGGTGCCTGAGTCAAACTAGGTCAAACTAGACATGTACTTAATCCCTTTAGCAATCTCTCCAGCTCTATAACATCATCTTATCCAGGGGTCCTCAAACTTTTTAAACAGGGGCCAGTTCACTGTCCCTCAGACCATTGGAGGCTCTGACTATAGTAAAAACAAAACTTATGAATGAATTCTAATGCACACTGCATATATCTTATTTTGCAATGAAGAAACAAAACAGATACAAATACAATATGTGGCCCGAAGGCCATAGTTTGAGGACCACTGAATAATTAAAAATGTTATCAGGTCATTACTATGGTAATAATACCCAAAGATAGTAGAGATGAAGTCCAAGAAATTGGTCCTGGTCCATGGTAGGAAATTGCCAAAGATAGCAAGGGTGTACAGTTAGAGCAGAGAAGAAACCTCTGTGACAAGTGGAAATGATCTCATTGGACAAGAACGGGGTGCTTTCTGAAAGGAGGTAAAATGTTATCCATGAAACGTATTCAAGTACCAGCATTGCAAACCACAGTCTCTAATGGGAAAAAAAGGAAGACAGACAGAGAAGAAACATAAAGGCAGGAAGGAGGTAGGGGAGGAGGGAAATTGGGGCCATTGATGGTAGGAAGTGAGTGTTGGTGAAGGGAGTGGTGTTGGACATTGTACTCCTGAAACTCTATCATGAACAACTTTGTATTTCATGGTGATTCAATTAAATTATTTTAAAAAACAATAAAAATATTATCAGGTCAAAACCAAGATATGGGAACCTTATATTATGCTGAAACATGTGCAAACATATACTCATTATATTATATTATATTATAATTATATTATATTATATTACATTACATTACATTACATTATATTTATTATTATTCTTTACACCTATGTCATTCAGAATTCTCTACCAGGAATTTTTTTTTGGGGGGGCCCACACCCGGCGGTGCTCAGGGGTTACTCCTGGCTGTCTGCTTAGAAATAGCTCCTGGCAGGCACGGAGGACCATATGGGACACCGGGATTCGAACCAACCACCTTTGGTCCTGGATCAGCTGCTTGTGAGGCAAATGCCGCTGTGCTATCTCTCTGGGCCCAGGAATTTTTTTTTTAACTTTTCTAAACAAAACCTATTTGCCAGCTATAGGAACTATCTTCTGTTCCTCTTGAGAATTCCCATAAGTCACATTTCATTTTACATATTAGGAGATCAGTGGCCACTGATCTGCAATCTGCTGTGCTCCTTGCACTGAAGACCAAGGGGAGCTAGGCACGCTAGCAGGTATCCCCACAGGACTGAAATTCACACAGACTGGCAAGGGAAGCTGAGGTGCACCCACAAGAGAAAACACATTTACTTTCATCCTCTATGATGTGGAAACCATCACCCTCAAACAGTTTTTACTTAGAATGCAAATGCTATATTCTTCCTAGGATCTTGTAAAGGCCCAAGACTTGAATGACTTGGAAAATTCAGTGGCTACTCTCAAGAGTGAGTTTCAGAAGACACTTCAGGATAATATGGAAAACCAGAAGTCTCTGGAGCAGAATTTGGCCACAACCAAGCATGACCTCCTCAGGGTTCAGGAGCAGCTGAGCATGGCAGAAAAGGTCAGATCTGTTTTCATGTCCCTTTAAGCAATCGACTCTGGACTCAGATCCAATATAATGAACGGAAACATTGGAGAACTTCAGATTCATCGTATTTCTTCTCAAGACTTAGCCAATAGTGTCTCTAAAATGTCCTCCTTTCTGGCTCTGCCATTTTTCTCCTTGGTAGTAAAGTATCTGTGATGATATCTTCACTTTCTATGGAGTAGTAATACACTTCTCCACAGATGGCTTAATCCTTTCCCTGTACCCTCATCTGCTCTTCTTATCTTCTCTTCAGCCTGTCAAAGGGCTGATGACCTTTTAAAAAATAAACAAAAATTCATTGTCAGTTTTTAATTTATATGAGATTTGACAAGCACTTGATTCTTTACTGTATTGATAAGACTCTATGAACAGGAAGCTTGTTGGGGGCGGGGGGGGGGGTGCATAGAGAATTGGAGCAGAACCTAGAGTTTCTGAGTGCAGGAGTCCCAGGTTTGGCCCTGAGCAAACTGTCTTCTGAGGACAGCTGGGTGCAAAACTGTGCTTTTCTTACACCAAAATTTGTTTTCCATTGCAAATAAATTCCCATGTCACAGGCATAGTGTGTTTGAGTTATTTGCTAACATTGAACTAGAGGAAGTGTTACAGTCTTTCTGACATAACATTTGAGTATATGTATGGGATGAGGAGCATACCCAGCACTGCTCAGGGCTTACTCCTGACTCTGTAACAGGGATCATTCTTGGCAGAACTCAGGAGACCTGATGGGGTACTGGGGATCCAACCCAGGTCAGTTGCTTGCAAAGCAAGCACCTTATCTGCTGTCCTGTCTCTCCAGCCCAAAAAGTAAGTAGTTTTAAAGTTTAGGTAGATTTAATGTTATAAATTTCTCAAAAGATATCATAAAATAGACAGGGAGATAGCTCAAAGGGCTAGTGTGCATCTTGGAGGCTCAATCACCCCCAGAACCAAGCTGGTACTATTCTTCCTAGCACTCCTGGTTGGGAGTGCTGGAGGAAAAAAAGAGAGAAAAAATAACATAAGCAAAATATTTGTAAAATTAGAACCATAAAACATACATTTTCATCAGATTTGTGATGTTTTTGTAATATGCTAACTTTTTTCACTATCAGGAATTAGAGAAGAAATTTCAACAAACAGCAGCTTATCGAAACATGAAAGAGATTCTTACCAAGAAAAATGACCAAATCAAAGACCTGAGGAAAAGACTGGCCAAGTAAGCCCTGCTGCTCCCTCCCTGCTGGGTGATGTTTGTTCCCATTCTGTGGGAGCCTGTGTCCAGAGAGATGAGGGTTAGGGCTTGCTCAATCTGCTGTCCTGAAGTCTGTGTTTAAGGAAAGCGAGGAGGGTTGGCCTAGTCTCAGCAATCATACCCTTCAGGCTACTTTTGAGGTTCCACCTGACTTTTTGCTTGTCTTACACAACTACAGTAGGCTGTTCTGGGCAACAGAGTCGCTCAACAGGACAGAGGAGGGGAAACTAAAAACCATTAGTCATTAGGCATTCTCCTCACTGTTATCACTTCTCCCACCCACGTGGCCATAGATTCAGGAGACCGAGGCCACACAATTGGTGTCCTGGCCTAGAACATGGTTCCTCAACAACCAGCCTGGGGGACCAGTTGCCATCCACAGTATAGAAAGGTTGAAAACTACTGGTCTCTATCTGTGGTAGTGGTTGTAATTGCCAGCCCATGGGCTACATGCAGTCAGGCACCAATCCACTGGTATAAAACAGTTGAACACTGACCCAGAATGCCATCATATCTTGGGCCCAGTGTGTCTGATAGGGCCACATGATGTCAAGGTCCCTGTCCAGTTACAGGACTCACTACACAGAGCATCCTCAAAGCCAGAGCTCCTTTATTTTCACAGTCCTAGCCACAGTCCTATGGCACATGTAGCCTATCTAGGATTGTTCCTATAATCAGTGGTTTCTGTCTGGAAACTCAGCTGATGTTTCACCTTTATCAGAGTACCAGGAAGACAGACCAAGAAGTGAGTCCAAAAATCAGGTTAGTTCTCAGAGAAATGGACTTGTTAACTCTTCATCCCCAGCTCTGAGCAATACTCATAGGATAATTATTGAATTTCTCGACTAAACTGCCATAGATCTAAATACATCCAGAGCCCAGGGGTTGAAGGTGTCTTAGCAGTTATCTGTTCCATTCTCCTATGTACTGCTGGGAGTCTCTTTGGGTCTCTGTGTATCTGACTTCTGTCAGAGCAGTGTTGTTGTGTTTTTTTAAGTGGAAAATGTAGTATTACTGGGCTTAGTTGCAAAAAATGCTTCAGGTAAGTTCACTTAGTAACAGCATCTAAAAAGTATCATGAAATTATGCTCTGACTTTAACTATAACTCTTTCCAGATACGAGTCTGAAGATTGAAAACAAGATAAATTCATCTAAAAGCTGCCACACATGAAAATATGAGCTGTTTCTCATCTCAGGCATGTATTTTGAAGCAGCTTGTTAATATTTCTCTTTTTTATTTGTTAATATTTAGACTTTGCTTCTAATATTTAAAATTAGATTTCCTATTTTTAGTTGCCTGATTGAGAAAACTGAGAACTTACTTGTTCTGCGTTGCCCCAAACTCTTTCGGCCAAGTGCTCCAGAGTCCTAGCTCAAATAATATCACCATACTTTATATAAAGAAGAGATTTTTAGAGAGGAAGGATTAGTCTTTTGAATTAGTAGAAAGAATATACCTTTTCAATGTTGAAAGTTAACGTTGTTTATTCTGTGCGTTCCCCAGGGTAAATGTCTAATTATTAGACAGTTATTACAGATGAATATTATTTTTAGAAATAAAATCTAATCTCTCTATGTGATTATTCAATATTAGTTCACTGAAAATGTGAATTCAGACTAGTGTAGCAACATTTTTACCAACTATAAAGAGTTAACAGTGACCATGAGGATTCTCTTACCTTCCTCAGTGTCTAAGTCTCGTATTTATCAGAGAAAATGCAGCCAGGTTTTTGGAGCATAACTATGAGTCAGTATATCGATATGAAGAAGTCAGATATATCCTACACTACTTTCATTGAGAAGGTCTCTAGACTTAGAATAAATGTAACCTTTATACTTCTAAATTACTTGCTGAATAAGAACACTATTATTGAGGCTATGATGTCAGTTACCAATCTCAGATTCAGTTGTTGATTTGAGGTTCTTTATATATACTTTATATATACAAGAAGTGCATTTTGAATGGATTGGTTGTTTTGGGAGGTGTTTTGTTTGAGTGATTGGATTAGAAATTAGTCATCCTCTTAGTGTGCTGTAACATTATGTTGTGCTTATGAACAGAATAGAATCCATAAAACAGTAAAACCTCAATCAAAATACATATTTTTGATTGCATTATTTTATAAGTAATATTCCTTACGTTACATACAAAGTAATTATCCTCACTTTCTGGGCCAGTGTCACCCTCTAAATGAATGCCATTTGCCAGGACAAGTTTCTCCACTTCTACAAATGAAGATTTTTGTTCCTACAGGCAAGTTTTTGGTTCAGTGGGTGAGGACTGTTGCTATTTTTACTAAATCTTTTAATGTCAGCCTGGAATTTGTTGTTTTTCATAGGCTTTATGTTAAAACTATTAAGGGAACAGATTATGAAGATATAGATAATTCCCCCTAAAAGGACACAGGGACAGTCTTTTAAAAAATGAAAGAATTAGGGTCCGGAGTGGTGGCACAAGCCGTAAGGCATCTGCCTTACGTGCACTAGCCTAGGACGAACCTCAGTTCGATCCCTCAGCATCCCATATGGTCCCCCAAGCCAGGAGCGATTTCTGAGCACATAGCCAGAAGTAACCCCTGAGTGTCACTGGGTGTGGCCCAAAAACAAAAAAAAGAAAGAATTGAAGAAGTAAGTAGTAAATGCAGTCAGTCAGCACAGGCTACATAGTCTCTCTTCAATTACCTTTCCCTAGCAATTTCTATGTCCTTTAGCACTTTAGTTGAGGCTCTGATTTTATCCCCCTAGTCCTTTAGCCCAAATTTAATGCTGTTTCCAAAAATCTATTCCATTGTTTCTGAACCAGTATCTAGGTTATCTCATAGTTCAGAAACTGAACTTTAGATTAAATGACTAGAGCTTATAGAAACCATTTATTACCTCCCTTCCACCCATGTTAGTTTGATATCCATAAGGAAGGAAGGTGTGTTGGGAAACCTATATTGCTCTGCGGACTTTCAACTTGGGGTTTGGGGTTGCACTTTTGAAGTATTCTGTAAAATGTGTGCAAGTTCCATAACAAGCTCAAAAGTATTTCTGTAACTTTAAACCAAACCAGGCCCTCATTCAGACAAACAAGTATGATATTTTTTTTGAGAAGTTGATATGATCATTTCTTTTGTTTGTAAACTTTTTCTGTGTTTTGGTGTTATCTTGTTTTGTTTCTTAACTTTTGCCTCCAGGCATTCTTAAAATATCATTTTTTGAAGAGTTTCCTAGTCTCCAGATCTATCTCATTTAACTGAGAAACTTTTCAGGCTATATACACTGGGTTTCCAAGAATATTGACTGCAGCATCACTTAAACTCAAGTGTACTAAACTGAATGGATAATTTGAGTATTGATAACTATTATAGTAATACAGTTTTGGTTTTCCTTAAAAAATCCAGGTACCTGAAAAATTATGACTTAGGCCTTTCATAGACAGAAATAAAAGTAAGGTTTTATTCTGTTACTAATATCTTCAATTCAACATTGTTATTTTTTCTTATTATATTTTGACTTTGTATTAAATGATTTATGGTCATTTCATGGGTCTTACATAACTCTAAGGAATATATTGTTCTGTATTGACTTTGTTATGCTATTAATGATGTCTTTGCTATCTATTTTCATTCTGATAAACTGAGTCTGTAGACATGTTTACATTTTTCAATGTCTGGTGCTCTTATATATATTTGATTATAAAAATTTGGCATTATTTCTTTCTGCTTATGTATATATTGCTTATATCCTAAAGCTTTTCCATATGAAATTAAGACATGACTGTTCTCATATGAATTTCAAAAATAAAAACAATTAAATAAATAAAAAAATAGCAACAAAAGATATTTAGACAAAATAGCATTTAGATTAATTGATACCATTTAGAAAATAAAAGTTTTACTGTTTCAGTGCTGAAACCGAAAAGTGTAACCTCTTTGAAGAGAAAACAGATGGGATGGAGATATAGCTGGGTGGGTATCATACATCTTTCACGTTGACATCAAGTGAGTGACCCACTTCGTGTCTGTCTATTTTAAAATGTGAATCAGTGGAAAAGTAGTCTTTCGTCTAAGGCTCTTACCTTATATAAAGCATTCCTCCTCAGGGCACTTGCCTTAAATGCAGCCAGCCCCAGCACCACATGTGGTCCACCTAGTGATCCCTGAGGATAGAATCATCCGTAAGACCTGAGCACAGCTGGATGTGGTCCCCCCAAAAAATAAAGTGTGTCTTTTTTATTACTACAATTCATAATTTACCTTTTATAGGCAAATAAAACTCTAATGTTAGACAAAGCAAAACTGGACTTTGAAAATTCCTTCTACTTTTTTTTAAATAACAAGAACCAATGATGAAATGTGTGTTCTCTGGTGGGCCCTGACATGAGATAAAAAAGATCCCTTCTTTCTTTGTATGTGTGTGTTTGGTGTTAAGGGCTTAGTCCTTACTCAGGGATCACTCCTTAAGGGCTCAACGAACCATATGGGGCTCCAGGGATGTAACCTGAATTGACGACATGCAAGACAGGTGCCCTACCCACTGTGCTATTGCTCTGGCACTCATCTGTCTTTATTAATAATAGGAAACCTGAAACATTTTTGCTAAGATTTGGTAAAGGTAAGAATGGCCCCCTCTCTCCACTCCTTTTCAACACTGTATTGGAAGAACTAGCTAATTTAATAAAATAAGGCAAAGGAAATAAAAGATAGCCAGATTAGTAATGAAAACATAAAACTGCCTTTTGTCCACAGATAGCGTGGTTGTCAATATAGAAAATATTAAAAGCAAACAAACCAAAAAACAGGTCTAGAATAATAGTACAGCAGATAGGGGAATTGCCTTGCATATGGCAGGCCCAGTTTGTTCTTCCCAGAGTACTTCCAGGAGTGATTCTTGAGTGTAGAACCAAGAATGAGTTTGAAAACCACCAGCTATGGCCCAAAAACCAAAATAATAATAAAATAAAAACATGTAGCTGGGGCAATAATACAGCAGGTAGGGCATTTGCCTTACATGCAGCTGACCCAGGTTTGATTGCTGGCATTTCATATGGTCCCCTGAGACTGCCAGGAGCAGTCTGAGTGCAGAGCCAGGAGTAACCCCTAAGCACTGCCACATGTGGCCCCAAAATCAAAAGTAATAATAAAACAAACAAACTAATAAATGATCAGAAAAGGTTATAAGAAATGAGATTAATATATCAAAGTCAATCTTATACTAGTCACAAACAAATGGAATTTGACATTAAAAACACAGTTTTGTATACATCAGGACCCAAAAAATGAAGTAGTAAATCTAACATGCATATAACATCAATATAAATATATAAAATCAATATAAATCTCATACTGATAAAATAAATATTACATATTCTTAGAATTATTGGCAAGGTGCTAGTTTCTTCAAACATGATTTACAGAGTCAATATGATCCTAATGAAAAGCCCACCGACGTATTTTTTTTAGATACTGACAAACTGATTGTTTTGCTTGTTTGTTAATTTTGGGGTTGCACCTGGCAGCACTCGGGTTACTCCTGGGTCTTCACTCAGAAATTGCTCCTGGCGGGCTCAGGGGACCATATGGGATGCCAGGATTCGAACCACCATTCATCCTGGGTTGGCTGCGTGCAACGCAAACGCCTTACCACTGTGCTGTCTCTCCGGTCCCAACAAACTGATTCTAAGGCCAATAGGAATATGCAAAAGGTTCAGAATATACAACACAATTTTGAAGGCTGTAAAGCTATAATAATTGGTAATAAGTCATAAACAAAGATGAGCCAGAGCATTAGTACAGTTGGTAGGGCATTTGCCTTACACATGGCCTGCCTAGGTTCGATCCCTAGCATCCTGTGGTCCCCTTAGTACTGCCAGGAGTAATTCCTAAGTGCAGAGCCAGAAGTAAACCCTGAACATTGCAGAGTGTGACCAAAAAAGAAAAAAATGCACATAGAAAAAGAATAGACAAAATTCAATAGAACAGAAGAGAATGCAGAAATAGAACCACATTAATAAAATCAGCTAATCTTTGGCAAAGGAGCAAAAGAAATGCAATTAAACAAAAATAATCTCTTCAACAAATTATACTAAAAATCCAGATATCCCATGCAAAAAAATATATTTAAAAGGATTGCAGACACAAACCTTCATGAAAACCTTAAACTCGACATAAATGAAGTCAAATGTATCTTAGATCTAAATGTAAAAATCAAACTAAATCTAGAAAAGAATACAAGAAAAAATCTAGATGAACTTGGGTATGACTTTTTAGATATCACACCACAGACATAAACCATGAAAGAAAAATAAAATTAAGAAGTTGGAATTAATTCAAATTTTTAAAAATCTACTCTGTAAAAGATAATGTCAAGAGAGTAAGAGAGCATGTCAAATCTAGGAGAAAATATTTGCAAAGGACTTATCTGATAAAGAATTGTTACTCAAAATATACAAAGGCATTTTAAAACTAAAAAATAAGAAAAACATCTTAAGAACTGGGCCAAACATAATAGATGTAGATAGTATCAAAGAAGACAAATGTCAAATAGCATCTGAAAGGATGCTCTCCATATATCATACCAAAAAGGCAAGCAAATTAAAACCATGATATACTTCTTCATACCTATCACAGTGGGGAAAAAACAGAATGCCAAACCCACCAAACATTGACAAAGTTATGGACCAAAATAAATTGTTCATGGATTTTCAAAATGATATATCCTCTTTGAAAGACAGTTTGGGAGTTCAAAACTAAACAGACTCTTACCCAGAACACTGCCACATTCACATTTCTTGATATTTAACCAAAGTTGTTGAACACGTGTCTACAATAAAACCTGCACAGGGATATGCAATTTTATGTATTAATTGCCTAATTTTGGAATCAGTTCAGATGTTCTTCAGTATGGATACACTATAAGACAGAAATGCAGGGGCCAGAGAGATAGCATGAAGGTAGGGTGTTTGCCTTATATGCAGAAGGACGGTGGTTCGAATCCTGGCATCCCGTATGGTCCCCTGAGCCTGCCGGAAGTGATTTCTGAGCCTAGAGCCAGGAGGAACCCCTGAGCACTGCTGGGTGTGATTCAAAAACAAAAAAAAAAAAAAACAAAAAGACAGAAATGCTGGTAGATTACTCAGCACTTAAAAGAAACTATGAAGCCACAAAAAGTTATGGAGAAACCTTCAATACATTGCTTATTTTTAAGAAAAAGGCAACCTATAATGGTTGTGTTATTCTATGATTCCTACTACAAGATGCTCTGGAAAAGACAAGACTATAGAAACACTAAAAAGGATTATCCTGCATTTGCCCAAACCCACAGAAAGGACACCACTAAGAATGAACTCTGCAGCAGGCAATAGACTTTGAGTGGTTCTAATGTATCCCAGATTCATCAACTGAAACAATATCCCACTCTAGCAAGGGATGTTATTATGTAGTACAGGTGTATGTATGTATGCATGTGTGGGGATTTAAGGAACTGCCATCTTCTGTTTAATTTTTGCTCTGGACCTAAAGCTGCTCAAAAGGAAAAAATAGTTTGAAACAAAGCAAAAAAACTTACTCCCATACTCTGCTTACTCCAATAGCTCTGTTGATCTGATCTCTTAATTCAAACTCCATGTTTTCAGCCTTTCAAGCCTAATCTTTCCTCCATTCCAGCCAGCAATGAGCCAGCATCTCCCACTGCCAATTCAAACAGTGGCTCATCCATCACTGAGCTGCTCAACTGATAACACTGTCTTTGTTCCTTTTTGTCTCATTGAAGGAAATATTCTGTGTCCATTGGTGGGCTTTGCTGTTTATAAGCGATCTCTTAGGACACCTTCCTGAGCCTTCTGACCCTCCTCAATAGTCTACTGAGGCAGTTATGTAATCTCCACGTCAATTTTAGAAATGGTCAATTACCTCCAAAGAGCCATTACAGCAGTGTGTTCGAACTCTATGCTTGTTGGAAGAAAACTCCTGATCAATAAACTCATTCAGCTTTAGTTATCCTTCCCCTGTACCTGCTTCTTCAAGGGCTATGTTTGAACATACATGTTCAGTTCCTTTTTGTCTGTATTAGCTAGCATGTTGGGTTCTTTGGGGAAAATAACTCATTTTCTCTCCAAGGAGAACTTAGTTCTCTTACAGACATGCTGATATTCATCCCCATTTTTTTTTTATTTAGGATTCATGACTGAAAGTGGAGGAGTGAGCCTCTGCTAGACCCAAGGGTTCAGAGGAATCTGATAACAGTGTTCCTAAGGGCATCCATCCGAGGTGGACCTATCTCATATCAGAGTCCCTTCTTTCCCCAGTCTTGTTTGCTTCAGCATAGGACTTTTTCCAGGAGTTGTTGATCCCCTTTGTAACTGCACCACCCTGTGATAAAGAGGTCTAAGTCTCAGCACTTTCTGTGCTCAGCCTGTAGGAAATAATGCAAGTCTCTCAAGGCAGGCATGGGACATTCCAGTTCTGAGGTGACAGTTGGCTAATCAGAACGCATTGTCTTTCTTTATCTCAGTGTATCCTAGGTGAGAGATTTGATAACTGATCTGTGTGTACTGCTTTACCACCAGCACATGAAACTGAGCACTGAGGTACATTCCAATTTCCTCTGTCTGGCATCTAAGTCCAATGCCTCACTCTGGGGTGCTGCTTTCTGTTCTGAAACCTCTTTTATCTAGTTCCACCCTCCCCCAGGAAGACCCTGAAACAAGGAAATAGACAGAAAGGAAACCATGAGACAAATTTAAGCCAATCATTTCGGAAGTGACCCCTGGAAGAATAATGAGGGTATGGGAAAGGATAGGAAAGAAAACAAGGGTATGTGAGTGAGTAGGGGACCACTATGAAGTACTATGCTCAGTACCATCCAGGACTCACTGGTTCATGATCGGGCTAAGACTGCTCCAAGGATCTTAACTTCCAGAAGTCTTGTGCTCTAGCTGAATATATTCCATGACTTAAAAAGACCTCTAGGTTTTCATAAAGAGCCTTCTAAAAACCTGACCTTCAGCAGAGCTGAAGGTATTCCAGTGAAATAATAGGAGCCAAAGGAACATGAAAGTAAGAGACTGCTCAGGATTGGCCTCCTGGCCAGGGGATGAGCATTCCAAATCTAGGAAACAGTGGGTACAAGGAAACAGGTGGGAGTGATGCTGGCACGTGCAGCAATGAACCATGGGGCTGAATCATAGCAAGGATTGCATACTAGTCTTGGAAGCTACCTGGGAAGGTTGGAGATTTTATTCTGTAGACAAAGCTGCAGTTGTGAGCTTTGGGATGATAAGAGTCAAAGACACTTAAAAAGACTCTACAGAAGGTAGGGTACTTGCCTCACATGGCTGACCTTAGCTCAGTCCTGTCACCACATATGGTCCTCCAAACCCTACCAGCAATGATCCCTGATCACAGAGCCAGTACCACTGGGTGTGACTCAAAAAAGATCAGAATAATTAAAAAAAAATTGTAATGTAAGGGCCATTCCCTGGTTGTAGAAGAGTAGCATGTTTGTGCACAAGACTAGGATCAGGGGTGGCTCAGAAACCTTCTCTCTGAGAGTCATGTGGCACAGACTCATGTAGAAACAGAGAAGATTATACTGATTGAGTCTAAATTGTTTTTGTTCTTCGACTGAAGTCAAAGTTATGTGCAGCAAAGTTCACAAATCATTACGTGTCCCTTCTCTGAGAATTTTCACCAAGCAAATGCTTTAACTGGTTTCCAGATGAAGACTCATCCATTATCTTTTTCTTTGAGGCCTCTAGTACTCCCCACTGCGAATTCTTCCTGGAAAGATAACTGCTCTCCTGAGAGTATTTGGAGTTTTGGAATCCAACAGCACATCCTCTGTAGGACCAGCCCTCTGAATGCTGCAGGATGCCTCTGTTCACTAAATGTGCTGCTGATTATCTCTTCATTCATGCAACTGCTGCTGGACAGTAGTGCTTCAGGGGGTCCATCCAGATCTGGGGAAACATATCAACATCTTCTGGGGCTCCTCTGGTGGAGACAAGGATACCCGTAGAGTTCCTGTGTCCAAGCAGAGCAGAAACAAACTTTCAGCATCAGAGGGCACAACCTCGCCAACAACCTTTCCAGTTTGTTAATGTGTCATCCTACTTGACATGGAAAAGAGTTAGATTCTGGATATTCTGGAGGCCAGGATGTGGTCAAGAATGGCTCCAGACCAGGAGGTGGCTCTCAATGGCAGATTATGTGCCCTGCATGGATGCAGTCCTGGGTTTGACTTCTACTACCACATTCTCCCCCAGCCCCAACCAGCCACCGCTTCAAGCACCAAGTGCCAACAGGACTTGGTCCTGGTAACCCTCAAGTACCTTCAGGTGGGTGCTACCACAGTTTAGGAGATAAAAATGAATGGCTCCAAAGGTTGTGGCCTGAGGAACAGATCGATCGATGGGAGTATCAGAAGAGCCAAAAAGCAAAGTGCAGGGAGTAAAAGATCAAGAATTCTGCATTAGACTAGTTGGGATTCCTCCCAGATACCAAATGAAGTTGTTGAGATGGCATAATTCTAGACATCTGAGGCTGGATATGTAACATTAGGAGTTACAAGCTCTTGTGTGAATAATGTAAACCCATGTTAGGAAAGCACACAGGAGAAGTAATGGAGCTAAGCAGTGCAGCTACCAGGAGATAATAGAATAGAGGAGGCATTGGGAGAGGAGACTATAGAGGAAGAAAATACAGAGCGAATGGATCTGGGGAGGACAGGAAAGGACCCATCCCTGGAGACATGGCCTGGGTCAGACACAATGGAGGCCTTGGACAAACCTCCATTGACTTTGTGGGGTTCCTCAGGGACCTTGATCAAACTGTTTCATTAGAGTAGGAGTATAGGGGCTAGATCAGTAGTACAGTGAGTAAGGCACTTGTCTGGCACACAGCCAAGCTGGGTTTGATCTCATCATTTCATATGATCCCCCCTAGCACCACCAGGAGTGATTCCTAAATGCAAAGTAGCAGTAATCCCTGAGCATCCAATGTGGCCTGGTGAGAAATAATAGGAGGAGAGAGAACAGGAGACAGGAAGAGGAGCCAGCTTCCTTTGCTCTAACACAGAGTGTTAGACTCCAGAGGAGTCAGGCAGGGTCAAACAAGGAATTATTATCCTAAAAGGGAGAAGTCACTGAGTCCTTGGCCCCTCTCTATGAGAAGGTACACCCCTGAAGAGCCAGCTTCTGAGTGATCTTGTTGACAGCTGCATCCCATAGGACTCCTTGCATCCCAGCATGGGGCTGGCACACAAGAAGCATCAGTAACTAGGTCTTCAAGAAGCAAGTCAATCAGAACTGATAAGTCACACAGAATACACTAGCAGTTAATATTGAGGAGAGTAAAGAGTCAGAAAGAGGACGAAACGTGTGGACTTTGTAGATGGAGTTCTCACTGAAGCCTCACAGGAAGACTGAAACATCTGAAGGAAGGAAACTGGCCATGGGATCTCTGAGAATCTTGAAGACAGAGGCAGTTACTGTGTCCAAGCAGAGCAGAAAGAAACTTTCAGCATCAGAGGGCACAACCTCGCCAACAACCTTTCCAGTTTGTTAATGTGTCATCCTACTTGACATGGAAAAGAGTTAGATTCTGGATATTCTGGAGGCCAGGATGTGGTCAAGAATGGCTCCAGACCAGGAGGTGGCTCTCAATGGCAGAGTATGTGCCCTGCATGGATGCGGTCCTGGGTTTGACTTCTAGTACCACATGCCAAGTCCCAGAGGCAAGGTCCTGCTTGCTGAAGGAAGGGCAGTGAGAGAGAGGTATGTTCTAGCCAAGGAAGGAGGCAGCCTTGAGGGAAGGGAAGCAAGAACAGGTCATGCAAAGCCTGAGCGAGACAGGAAAGCACTAGGCAGTCTTAAGCGGAAAAATCGGATGGGTTGTGTAGTCAGTGAGTTCAGTATCTCTACTTCATGGTGCAAGAGGGAATGCTCACCCATTGGTCTTAGGACATGACCAAGTCCCCTGCCATCCTCACCCTTCACCACTATTATAAAGTCAAAATGTACACAGAAAATACACAGCAATCTGCAGGATAAACACTCAAGAAAAAATAAACATTGCTAGAGGGGAACAGGATGAATCCAAAAGATTCACTAAGCCCCCACCCTACTGAATTCATACTTGCTGCCTCTGTCACTCAGAATCACCACTTTCCTGCTGCCTGCCTCATGACTGACCTCTACAATTCTCTGTGGGGACACCGATCTGACCACACTTCAGGTAATCTGGATGTTGGGCTGATATTGCCAGTGCTGGACAGATTGGACATATAACAACAAGAGTTTACTAAACCTTCTGCCGTTGTATTAATGACTTCGTTGTTGATATAATAATCCTCACAAATGAGCTTTCTCTTGTACTTGTTCTTTCTTCTTTTTTTCTCTTCTCTTCATTTTATTTTTTCTTTCCGATTTTTTAATAACTTTGTTTTCACTTACCTGGAAACAAATGTACTGTAATCAACTATGTCATCAATTATGTGATGAATTTTCTTTAAATAAATAAAAATTTTAAAATTTCAGTCTGGCTCCTGGGAACTTTGAGGCCATAAGTTTGATCTCTGGTACAGATCAAATGTGCCATGTATGATCCCAGCACCCCTGCAAAGTAGTGACTGACTGTGGAGCACTCCAATCAGAACATGGACAAGCACTGCCATTGAGCATGTGTGTGAGATACCCCAGTCACAACAACAAAGAAGGGCCAAGAAAAGTGTGACTGTTCTGGGGAGGCAAAATAACTTACAATTAGATTTCCCACCAATCGTTTACTTTGCTGTAAAGATTGACACCTTCAAAAGAGAAATAGAAAAATTCAAAAATCAAAATTTGGCCTCATAGACATACAAGGAACAGTTCTCACCTGCTAGCACCTACATCCTCTTACGCACAAACAGAAGATTTATGAAAACTGACCACATTCTCCAGCTGAATCGCAACAAAATGCATTAGACCAAATCATACAAAGCATTTTCTACTGAAAATTCCCATATGTTCTACTCATCCTGTCACCTAATTTGTGATTGTGCCCACAAAGCATTTTTTCCTGAACATTCCCATACGTTCTACTAATCAGATCTGTCACCTAATTTGTGGTCATGCCCCAAATAGGATGCTAAACAAGAAAAGTAAAAATACTGAGGGCCAGAGCAACAGTACGGCAGGTAGGGCGCTTGCCTTGCAGATGATGAGGATTCAATCCCCAGCATCCCATATGGTCCCCCAGCTATTATACCACCAGGAGTAATTTGTTAGTACAGAGCCAGGAGTAACCCCTTAATACCACTGAGTGTGACCCTACCCAAAAAAGTGAAAAAAAAAAAAAACGAACATGAATGTTACAGATACGTGTTCAGAAAGCCATGTTTCTTTGGTTGTTTTGAGTTTGGGGGCCATTTCCAGTGGTACTGAGAGGCCACACCTGACTCTACTTGGAGGTGGCCCTCAACAACAGTACTAGGGATAAAAAATCTAGGCTCCATATGTAAAGTCTGCACTCCAGCCCTTTGAGCTATCTCCACAGCCCTAAAGCCATATTTGGGGGTGGGGAGATGTGACTAGATAGTAAAATTATAAGGAAAAACTAAGGAGTTTATATATTGTTATGTAGGACAATGGTATCCTCTGGCTGGACTACTGCAGAACTAGAGAGGGTGGGGAAGGGTGATCCTTGACTTTCTCACCTCTCTGGCATCAGCATTACACACACTCATGTACTTCCTATAGGCGTGCTCCCTGACATCATTCTGTATGTGCTGAATAAACAAAAACAAAGCTGGCCATGGTGAAATATTCCCAGCAGATTGTTTATGAGAAAGTAGAAACCAGGAAGTAAGCAGAGTCAACTGGGGAGAACAAACTTCCCTGTGCTATGAAAGGGATTAAATGAAAGGGATTCATTTAACCCTGGAACATTGGTTGCTCTTTTATGAATTGGGTAACATGGTTAATAGTATTAAAATTATAATTCCATGTTTTAAAGGCTGAAGACAGTACAACAATAGGTCACATGCTTTGCATGTAGTTGATCTGAGTTTGATCCCCAGAACTCCCTGTGGTTCCCAGGCCCTATCAGGAGTAATCCCTGTGCTTAAAGCCAGTAGTAAATAAGCCCCGAGCACCAATGGGTTTGACCTCAAACCCAAAACATAGTTTTTTAAATACAACCCCAACCCCCACCAGTGTGCTTACTGTGATAGTAAGCAGGTACTGTAATATCCCTCCAAATAGTACAGAGTTAGCTGGGTTCTATCCCCTACTCTCCCTATGGTTCCCACAATCCTGGCCAGGCGTGAACCCTCAGCACTGCCAGATGTGGCCCAAAAGAAAATCATAAATAACTTCTGAATAATCTTTGAGTTATTGCCATGCAATGTGGCACATAGGTAAACAGGGAAATAATTCCTGGAGCCTTGGTTGACTTATCTCAGATCTTTTTGTTGTTATTGCTTCTGAATGTATTTCAGAGAAGAAATGTAACAAGAAATGGGGTCTAGAGTACAGTGAGAGGGCATTTGCCTTGCAGTCTGCTGACCCAAATGAAATCCTCAGCACTTGATATGCTTCTCCCAAGCCACATGGAGTTTTCCTTGAGCTCAGACTCATGAATAAGCCATGAATTAGCTCTGAGCACTGCTGGCTGTGATCCAGAAAAACAAACAAAAGAAAGTTAACAGGTGAGAAAAGGCTGGCAGACATGGACTATTCACAAAGACAGGGGGAGGATGAAAATGGAAAGGAAGGGGGTCTTGGGGAGAAGATCTAAAGTCTTGATAAAAAAAAATGTAGGTGGGGAATAACACGTTCATAAAGGCATTTGCCCTCCTATGCCCATTGCAGCACTATTCACAGTGGTCAAAATATGGCAACCACCTCAGTGCCAATGACTTGATAAACTATGGTACATGTATACAGTGGGCTTGACTCTAAGAAAAGATGAAATCATGCAACTGGTTTCTACATGGATGAGCCTGGAGAATATCATGCTTAGCAAACTAGTCAAAGGAGACAGATAAGGTCTGAAGAAATAAAACAGAGGTAGGATGGACAGTGGTTCGAATCCCGGCATCCCATATGGTCCCCTGACCTGCCAGGAGCGACTTCTGAGCACAGAGCCAGGAGTAACCCCTGAGCACCGCTGGGTGTGACCTAAAAATCAATTAAAAAAAGGAGACAGATACATGTGAGGGATATAAAGAAACATGCTAGGGATAACAAGTGATCAAAGGATAACAAGTTGTCAAAGACAACAGAAATTGAGAACTTGTCTACAAAACTAAGCGGAGGGTTGGGATTCAGGGACACTGAGACTATGGGAGAGGGTGTAGACTTGACCAGTGCCAGCTTGCAACCCTACCATGAACATTATTGTAAATCAGGTTGCTTCCCATAAAGGAAATGTGGGACTATACAGGGGTCTTCCATCTCCTGGGAAGAGGAAGCCCTCCAGTGCCAGCCAAGAAAAGGAAACACAGAGCTTCTTGAACTGAGGCTGCTGTACATCTGCTTTCAAACTCCACTTATGATCACATTGTTAAGCCAGTTTTAGAATCCCATGTGCTTGGGAGACTTTTATGTGCCCCCCCCCTCCACAACATTGTCTTCTGGGGATGAGTTGGGGAGAGTGCACAGAAATGTCCATTCCCACTCCAGAGGCCTGGAAAGGAGACTGAGAATGCTCATTTCTCACCAGCTTTCCTGCTGGTCCCCACGTTTGTCCATGTGCCATGACGGTGGAAGAGACATCCACCCCAATCCATCTGCACTGTTGAGTTTGTGAAACGCGGCCTGTGTGTTTCCTGGCAGAGCCGCCTCCTTGCAGGGCTTCTCCTGTGATGAAAGGAAAGAACACACACAACAGAGCAGCAGGACACAGTGGAAGTCCCTAGGGAGTCACTCATGGGCCCCCAGGTATACTCTGACCCTTGAAAATATTTTCCCAGCACTCCAGCTGTTTCCCTCCCCCTAGTGATGCTTCTAGTGGGCCTAGAGCACTTGTTCCCAGCAAAAGTATTTGAGGTGAAGAAATATTTTTGGCCAACACCAACAAACAGGACAGAGGGTTCCTGCCTGCGAGGCTCTCGGGGCCATGTTTTCATAGCACATGGCTGAGCTTAGCAAGGCAGGTGATCAGCTGACCCCTGTGAGAAACCACCATGTTCTCCAAACAAGGTCTAGGTTGCATCTGTTCTCCCTGACCTGAGAATGCCTGCTCATTCCCCAGCGGCCTTTCTAAAAACAATGCCCGCTTTGTACTGTGGATTCACACAGGCGACTGCAGACAAGGCTTGCATCCATTCACAAGCCAACTCCTTCAGGTTTCTCTGCAGAGATGGTGGTTCTCTGGGAGTGGACACCAGAGCAATGGACATAACTCTTCTCTCTTCCCTTCCTTAACCTTCATCTGAGCATCAGGATGCCCTACACGGTTACCACTATATACCAGTAAAGCATATGCACATGAAGACATTTCATGTTTTCCTGTTCTTTAGAACAACTTTTTTTGCTTTCAGGACTTACACTGTATTCCTTTTCTTTCCTCTCATATTTCTTGGAGGCCACACCTAACAATACTTTTGAGGTTACTCCCAACTTGGTGCTGGGGGAAAAAAAGGGTCACTCCTGGCTATTTTTAAGGGATTGTTCTATATTAGAGAAGTTCATGTGTAAGGTTTCAGCCTCTAGTTACTCTCTCACTCACCCCCCCATATCCCTGCAGAAGCAGGTTTAGAAATTAAGCTGAAACTGTTACAGACAACTCAGCTCCTGAATCTTATATTTGTCCCTTGATGTCCTAGTGCTCCTCTGCTCTTAGATTTTTCAGAAAATACAAGGAAGTTGAAAGAATTCATAAATGGGCCGGAGAGAGTACAACAGGTATTGTGCTTGCCTTGTACTTGGCCAACCTAGGTTTCATCCCCAGCACTACTTGTGATCACCCTCCCTACAAGTTCTTCCAGGGGCCATCCCTGAACAAATAGCCAGGAGTAAGCCCTGAGCACCACCAGAAAGAAAAATGAAAAAGAAAGGCTCCAGTGGAGGCCAGTACTGTCCCCTATTGTGAAAATGGCAAACAAAAACTCAGGAAGATTAGATTCACTTTTATTTTTTCCCACCAGGAGCCAATACAGTTCATTGCCAGCATGCAAATATCTATATAAACATATAAATCCTAAGCAGAACTAATTTTCTGCAAGCTAGAGGAAGAAAAAGTCAAGTTTAAATAGCCCTCAAGTAAAACAGTCAAATCCTGAATGTAGGACACTCTGTAATGCGAACAGCCTGAAAATGAATCAGAAAACGAATGACATGAAAATAAAAAGGTGGTAAAACTATCTTAAAAAACAACTCTAGGGGTAACAATCAGGCACAGCATATAAGCTCTGATTAGATTGATTAGATAGATCCTGGAGAGCTGGACCTAATCTTGGTGGGGGGGGGGGACATTGCCTCGAATGTTTTGTTCTACATATCTTGATGAAATCTAAAGTTTTTCATCTCCTCTAAATATTTTAACTGTTTGCTTAAGCAGTGCTGTGCAAGGCTGACTTCTCTGGCTTGGTGGTCAGGAATCATGTGGTGCTGAGATCAAATCGGGGACCTCCTCCATGCAATACATATGCCCAGCTCTTAAAACACATCCATCTCCCTACCCCTAAAAAATACTTTAACTTAATGCACTTCTAAATACTAGATTCTTAAACTGTGGGTCATGACGCCATGTGGGATTATATAACTGAATGTGGGGGTTACAGAAAACTTGGCACCAGGAAAAAGCTTCTTCATGTGCAATGACCTAAAATCAATTCCAGCTCAAACCTGTTGTGAGACCCGGGTTCTCTGGAAGTTGCATTTATTTCTCAGGCAACACAAGAAAGGGATGGCCCTTACAAACACAGCCACTGGTTCAATGCTGAGGCCTGCATGTTGTATTGGATTCAAAGTTAGGTCCCAGAACATGCAGAGTGTGTTTCCCAGATCACTGAGGTGGCTCCCTGACCTAGGAACTCAACTTTCAACTGTTTAATTAGTTTTTAACTGTCTAATTAGTTTAGAGTTCAGTGACCACATGTGGTCAGTGGTACCATATTAGGACCATTCCAGACCCTCTTCTCTAAAGCCTGGATATAAGTTTGGCGATGAGATTATGATACCTTGGTGACAGGGGAACTTAACTCATCAAATAAAATTTCACACAGATATACAGTATATAAAAATATTGTGGTACCAGAGATATGCTCAAGTAGTAGAATTTGTATGTGTGAGGCCCTGGCTTTAAGCCCCAGCACTGCAAGAGCCAGCCCAACACTAGCAGGTTTGACCCCGGTGACCCCCTACATACTGCTTGACCAGAGCTACACCTCAGCCACCCAGAGTGACTCCTAATTAAAAATAGTTATAATAGTGGTGTCACTTGACTTGTGCCCTATCACTCCTTCCAGTCCTGGGCACAATTCCATAGATACATCTGTGAAATTTGTGGCCTCTGTGGACACAGTTGATGGATAAGGCACAGAAACTCTGGAGAATTACAAGTGGTGGCTCTATACACAGAGACTACACACAGACATTTAAAAACTTTTCAGGTTCTGGGGCCCAGAGTGGTGGCACAGAGCAGTAAGGCATCTGCCTTGCCAGTACTAGCCTAGGAAGGACCACGGTTCGTTCCCCTGGAATCCCATTTGGTTCCCCCAAGCCAGAAGCGATTTCTGAGCACATAGCCAGAAGTAACCCTTGAGCGTCACCAGGTGTGGCCCCAAAAAACAAAAACAAAAACTTTTCAGGTTCTGCTTTCAGGGTTCCCTGCATTGCCACCTAACAGACGAAACCAGAAAACAGTCCTCGACACCCTGACTTCAACATAAGATCTGTACAAAAACTAGGATCTCTACCTACTAACTACAGAAACCTGACTATAAGAACTGTGATTGAGAAGAACTTTTACTGAGACCACAAAGACAGAATTTGGCATTAGATAACTTAGTATGTATGCCTGGAGCCTATAGTTGTTCTTAAGGCAGGATGCTTCATGGGTAGGGTCTCCCTGTTATTTTTTTTTGGTCCCCCAATTCACAATACAGACCAGGCAAAGGGCCTGGGCTGATGTGTATATGGGGTACATTTACTGTACCTCCTCTTTCTATACAGTCAGTGTAAAGAACACAGCCTGTGATAAGAATTGGGAGGCCTTATCTTTTATTTAATTTTATTTTTTATTTTTTTTTAAATCCTTCACCAGTGAAACACTCCCATGACCAATATTCTAAGTGTCTTTCTTCCCCACCCCACATCGGCCTGTACTCTAGACAGGCTTCCTACTTCCCTCATTCAGTCACATTTTTTTATGATAGTTCTCAGTGTAATTATTTCTCTGACTGCACTAAATGATTTCTGTGGTGAGCTTCATGTCAGGAGCTGGACCCTCCAGTCCTCTATTTTGTCTCTGAGAATCATTACACAAATGTTTTTTATTTTTCTCAAAACCCATAAATAAGGGAGGCCATTTTGTGTTTTTCTCTCTCCCTCTGACTTATTTCACTCAGCATAATAGATTCCATGTACATCCATATACAGGAAAATTTCATGACTTCATCTCTTCTGATGGCTGCATAATATTCCATTGTGTATATGTACCACAGTTTCTTTAACCATTCATCTATTGAGGGGCATCTAGGCTGTTTCCAGAGTCTGTCTATTGTAAACAATGCTGCAATGAATATAGAATGTGAGAATAATGAATGTGAGAAAGGGATTTTTGTATTGTATTTTTGTGTTCCTAGGATATATCCCTAGGAGTGGTATAGCTGGATCGTATGGGAGCTCAACTTCCAGCTTTTGGAGAAATCTCCATATCGCTTTCCACAAAGGTTGGACCAGACAGCATTCCCACCAGCAATGAATAAGAGTTCCTTTCTCTCCACATTCCCACCAGCACTGCTTGTTCTCATTCTTTCTGATGTGTGCCAATCTTTGTGGCGTAAGATGTTACCTCATAGTTGTTTTGATTTGCATCTCCCTGATGATTAGTGATGTGGAGCATTTTTTCACGTGCCTTTTAGCCATTTGTATTTCTTTTTTGTCAAAGTGTCTGTTCATTCTCCCCATTTTTTGATGGGGTTAGATGTTTTTTTTTTCTTGTAAAGTTCTGTCAGTGCCTTGTATATTTTGGATATTAACCCCTTATCTGATGGGTGAATATTTTCTCCCACTCAGTGGGTGTCTCTTGTATTCTGGGCACTATTTCTTTTGAGGTGCAGAAACTTCTCAGCTTAATATAGTCCCATTTATTTATTTCTGCTTTCACTTGTTTGGAGAGTACTGTTTCCTCTTTAAAGATACCTTTAAAAACAGGGTCTCCCTGGTTTTTTTGTTTGTTTGTTTGTTTGTTTTTTGGGGGGGCCACACCCATTTGATGCTCCGGGGTTACTCCTGGCTAAGGGCTCAGAAATCGCCCCAGGCTTGTGGGGACCATATGGGACGCCAGGGGATCGAACCGAGGTTCTTCCTTGGCTAGCGCTTCAAGGCAGACACCTTACCTCTAGCGCCACCTCGCCAGCCCCAAGGTCTCCCTGTTTTTAAGCCAAAGTTTTTTCCTCTCTATTTTCCCCATCTTTTGCTGTGCCAATGGGGGTGAGGGGGAACTTGCCAAACACATACACACGCACACACACACACACACACACACACACACACTTTTTCTTTCTTTTTTTTTTCTTATCTTTTAAATAGAGGCTCACACCTTTTTCATAGAACCTTGGGTCATAGATCACTTTGTTTTATCACATATATCTGCATTTTTCTATAAAACTAAGAAGAAACAAAAAAAGAAAGACTGGGGGCCAGGAGCCAAATTGGTGGAGAAAAAAATAAGGAAATAAGGACAGAACTAAATATCCAAGCCAAAGTCAATGACAATAGAATCAAGAGACCTAGTAGACTTTAACCACCTAAACTTAAATGGACCTGTTATAATTGCAGACCAGGGGGCAAAGAGTGGTGGTATAGGATGCATTCTGGGTTCATTGGAGGAGAGATATCGACACTGGTGGTGGGAATGGCCTTGACTCACTGTATATCTGAAATTCAACTATGAAGGACTTTGTAGATCACAATGGTGTCAATAAAATAAAATTAAAAAAAAAAACTTCTCAAGTTCTCCTAAATTTTATTAGAAAAATATTAGCTTACAAGTATGACAGTGGTGTAACATTTTTTAATGAAGTATTTAAATGTTAAAACTAATGTAAAAGAAAACAATCATTGATGTGGGTCACAAATAAGACCTCTATGGTAGTTCACAAAAATGGCAGTGGGAGTGGGATTATGGGAAGCACCAAAGAAGGAGATTTGCGGATACGGTGCTTGGATGTGCTGCAATGGCGTTTCACAGGAAGTTGTTGAAATTGGAGAATCCCCAGCTCATTGTGGACCCCTATACCCACAGGATATCCCTTTTATTCACCACTGAAGCTAGCCTGACGCCTCTCTCATCCTCCACCCCCACTCATGGTGGATTCTTGCTCCAGGCAGTTCTGCACAGGGTGAGAATGAGCAGGTGACTTGTGGGCAGGCAGGGAGGACAGTAGGAGCCAGAGGCTATGCCTCTAGAGTCTCTAGTCTCACCACCGCTTAGTTCCTGGCACCTAGTGAGTGAGCCACAAACACATGAACACCTGAAGGAACCTTCCAACCTACAGGCAGTGCCAAACCACCAGGATGAGTTCGGACTGAAGTGCTGGTATAGTAGAAAGCATTTCACTTATCAAGCCCATAGGGGGCGCCCTCTTTCTTCCTTCCTCTCTCCATCTCTCTCCCCTTCCCTCTCTCACCCCTTCCCTCTCTCTCTTCCC